>NW_026967759.1:0-185250 GCF_028390025.1 Pseudophryne corroboree | reverse complement strand
TAACTCACAATACATGACCGTTGTCAGCTCCTGGCTACCTATACCTGTTACAGACAGCACTCTGCTCACCTGTGACTGGGAATTTTACTGTAAGGGGAACCTCAAGATTCCACCACTCAATTTTGCACTCCCCTACCTCAGGCTCCTGCTTCAGTCATAAATCTTCTGCCCTGCTTTGTAGGTCAAATCTCCCATATTGTTTAGCTTATGTCAGGGGTGACAGTGACACTAAGGAGTTTGTTTGCAAAAACAGTGATTTGCTGTAGCTGCGGAGTAGTCACTGCTGACAACTCTCATTATCCTCCCTTGTGGGAACCCCTGACAGGAGAGAGAGACAGCAGCACATGATCACACACAGCAGGGTCCTCTTATCTGTACTGGTGTGCACTCATCCATAGTGTGCTGCTGCTGTTAGGATAAGAATCGTTCGTAATCTTTCTGTAGTTAAACACATTTCTTTAATTGGACTATCTGGTGTCAGTAATGAGTCTGTTAATGCTGTAATGGTATGGAAAACAACACATACAATAAATATAGGTAGTGTCTACAAGATAGGAAAAAACGGATAATTCGAGACAAGTGTCTCAAATTTCACAAACCGGCGCTGATTAGTTATGTTTCATTAAAACCAGCGTCTCTTTAAAGCTGCTGAGTAAAACAGCTTGCTAAGCTGCACAACAAAAGCAATTAGAACAAAGAAAAATAACTCTGCGCTTAGAAACACTTTATGGATTTATATACGTGTGGTCTGTCATGTAGAATAAATAACTCAGTGAGACTTTGTATATTGATACATATTAACAATCTTTGATAAAAAGTTACATTTATCACAACATACAAGTATTAGTAATTTAGTAGCTATTATACATAAAAGATGTAGTAAATGAGTGATTAAAAGCTTGTAAATCAGCACTAAAAGTTACACTTTGTATAAAGGTATAATTGAATATTTATAGACACATCATAACAAGGTGTAAAACGTTACTCTCCTATTTGGTATTGATATATAGGTGCACTGGCGTCCCAGTGTATTACTAAAATGAATGTCCTGCAACAGATTCACACTAATTACAGTCTCATGAAGACAGCATTTGCTTGAATATAATTACCCCCGTGTTGGTTCCTGACGGTTCCGTTTAGCAATATTACACGTGGTATACTTGCTGCTTAATAGCCCTGTACAGAACAGCCCCGCTGGGGGATGAATGTGTCCCCACTCTCCCGTCGATGCTGCCCGCTGTTACACTGTACGGCTTGTTAATTGTGTAATGATATGCGGTCCTCGCGGCGGAGGTCAGCCCAGACTCACCCGGCATACAGCAACAAGTCCCAGTGGTGGTTAATGCTGATGCTGTTTGGTGGGATCTTGTGCATTCACCCGTGATGTTACTCGGTGATCCGGACCTTTGTAGCAGAGGACGCAGGGTTCAGCCGAGAATAGCCGGGTCTAATTACAGCGGTGTGCGGGAGTTGTTCGAAGTGGTGGTGAATACCAGTTGGAGAGTAACTTCAAAAAGTGGGCGTCAACGCGTTTCATCTCCTAGCAACCGGAGACTTCCTCAAGATCAAAAATGGTGCGCCCCCCCTTCCCCCCTCCCCTCCACAAAAACAAAAAGGAAAGTATGTGCCCACACCACCGGTGTCACTGTATATAAAGATATGAGGGTGTGTATGTACAGATGTAGGTGCAGTGGTCGAAGAGGAATTTTTAAAGAGGGAATGAAATAGTGAAGGTTGCAATTATGCGCGTGCCTAAGGCGCGCTCCGGAAAAGGGGGCGTGGCCACTCAAAAGGGGCATGGCCTTCAATGTAGTAGGTCTCCTTATACTATCTAGTACTGGTGCCCCTTTCACATTACAGCACATAGTATGAGCCAAAATTCACATTATGGGGTATATTCAAATGAAATCAGATCCATTCCAACATGCATTTGTCGGAATGAATCTGGCAACCCCTATTCAAATCTCATCTCAATTCGACTTTTTCAAGTGGAATTGAGATGAGTGACCCAGGAGGAGGAGATGAGGGGGGTGGGGGTGGGGGGAGCCACGGGGGACAGCCAGAGGATGTCAGTGCTACAGTAGTGCTGCAGAAGGATGTCACACAGCCGCCCGACCTCACGGCAGTGTCCACCCGGCTCCAGCAAGCTTGCTGGAGCTGGGTGGATGCTGCTGTGAGCGGCACGGCTGTGTGACATCCTGCTGTAGCGCTGATCTCCTCTGGCTGTCCGTGGCAGTCCCCCGTCTCCCTGCGGCTCTCCCCCCTTTCCTCCTCTGGGTCCACATCTCAGTCCAACATCTTTTGATGTCGGACTGAGATAGTTGAAAAGGGGGCTGTAAGCACGTGGATCGGCAGGTATTCTGCCGATCCACGTGCTGGTTGTCAAGTCAAATTCACAGAATTGGCAAACATATTGAATAGGTCGAATCACGATTCGACCTTAAAAAGTCAAAAACTACTGTCTTTTCTACAGACGGCAGTTTTCGACTTCAATTGAATATACCCCTAAAGCACACGGTATGAGACAAATTCACATTATAGCACACGGTATGAGCCGAAATTCACATTATAGAGTGAGGGGATCCTACCCCCCTCAATTAACTAATCCTGTGGGGCCCTTAATTAACTAATCCTGTGGGGCACTGTGGTGAGGGGAGCCTACCCCCTTAATTTACTATTTGCAGAGTTTAGCAGCGGAAGGGTTGCAGCGGTTTCTCACCCCAAGCTGCGGCGCTTCTGCCACCTCCGACACTCAACGTCTTCGGCGCCACCCGGGATGCAGAGCACCGCACCGGGGATGCACCCTTTTCAGTGTGGTCTGCTGCGCTATGTAGGGGGATCTTCTCTCCTGATGCAGGATCCTGAAGTGCGCCGTACTCCCCGTTGTTCTGCACCATCTTCTTTAAGCCAGCCAGGGTCTTCTGTGGGTCCTTGCTCCGGTAAGCGGGTGTCCTCCGCGATGCCGGTGATCCCGTTGCTGGTCAGTCTCCTCCTTTGCTGCAGGGTCCCGCTCCACTGAAGGTTGGATGTCCTTCCCCGGTCCTGCGGCTGGCTGGACTCGTCCTCTTCCGCGGTGTCTTCTCCACTCAGCGCGGACGGCTCTGGTTGCTCTGGTGACAGGCATAGGCAGCTCCTCCCTGGCGTTGGTCCTCTCCTGGTCCTGCGGCTTGCTCCCTTGCATCTCTTCAGCTTGTGCGCATGTCTCAGCTCCTCCGGTCTTCGTGAATCCTCCAGGGCTCTTTCCTACATGCTGCTGCTGTCTGCCAATTAAAAAATATACATACTTCCGGGTCTGTGGAGAAGTGCCGCTACTTCGACCTACATACAATTATTTATATATATACATACACACACATGTATATATATAAAATTCCATGAAAAGAGCCGCAGCACACTTCCAAATCAATATGTAGGTGCCAGGTCAGATAAATAATACAGTACTGTCCAAAAACTAAAGAATCCCACAGGAACCAAGTTCAGGATAGACCAGCACACTGTTCAAATCATGAGAAAAACTTTCTGTAATTTAATAAAGTGCAAAATATGCAAACATGCAGCACAAGTAATTAAGCAGCAAAGTGTCATATGCAATGATATACTCAACATCCCATTTTGGTATGTTGAGTATATCATTGCATATGACACTTTGCTGCTTAATTACTTGTGCTGCATGTTTTCTTGCTGGTCTATCCTGAACTTGGTTCCTGTGGGATTCTTTAGTTTATGGACAGTACTGTGTGTGTATATATATATATATATTATATATATATATATATATATATATATATATATATATACATACATACATACACACACAACACACGCATACTACTGCTTAGCCCTCCAAGTGTACACACACTTCTGCTTACCCCTCTAAGCCAGACACACACACACACACCATGGATATGCGGTGACACGCACACTCCTGCTTACCCCTCCAGGCAGTACACACACACAAACAGGCGCACCATGGATATGCGGTGACACGCACACCCCTGCTTACCCCTCCAGCAACATACATAAATGCCTGCTTACCCCTCTATTGCTGGACACATGCACACACACACACCCTTGCTTACCCCTCAAACAACACACACAAACCCCTCCATTGGTGGACACATGCATGCACACACACACCCTTACCCCTACAATAACACACACACCCCTCCATTGCTGGACACATGCATGCACCCCCCCCTCTTACCCCTCCAATAACACACACACCCCTCCATTGCTACACGCTTGCAGCTTACCCCGAGCCCTTCATCATTGTCAGCGGGTGGGTGGCAGGTCCGGACCGGGGCCCTCCGTGTCTGCGCACACTGTCTGGCGCTCAGTCACAGCGGCGGCCGGGAGGCAGACGGCAGGTCCGTGGCAGAGGCCTTCCTTCACAGCGCACAATGGCGCTCACAGCGGCCGGCCGGCGGGAGTCAAGCGAGCGGGTCGTGCAGGTGCCAGTGGCGCCCCATTCTGCTGGGGCTGTCACGGCGCCCAGGGCACGTGACCTGCTCGCCCCATGCTAGTTACGCCTCTGATATTGCTACTACTGTTATATAGAAATATCTCACAGCAACAAGCATGTAAGCAGAGACACGCCCTTTGGGCAGAGTATGACACGCCCCCTCTGTGGTGTTGGAGGTAAACCTCCTTTAGCCTCAGCCTTCTCTGAGAGGACTCCAACAACAGCCTGTCTTTTGTATTCAGAATCATCTTTGAACAAAATTATATAAGTGCTGTGCAGCCAGCTGGAGAAATCAAATGATCACACACTCAGCCTGGTGTATTCAATCTGAGTTCTACTTTAATGTTCTTCCATACATATATTTATACCTGTTTTTTAAAACTGTCACTAACTATTGCCTTAACCTCAGGATTGCGTCTTATTCCTGATAACGCCTGTTTGTTTCCTTTTCTTTCTCCATTTCTCAGAAGCTTTGCCACAAGTTCTTCTTTTTGCTTCGTTTCTTGGAAATGGCTTTGCCACAAGTTCTTCTTTTTGTTTCCTTTCAGCCAACTGTAATTTTCCTTCTCCCAGGCATATTTAAACATCTCATATCTTAATACTAAAGTAAACTTATAATTTATTGTATATAACAAAATGGAGTGACATTGGCTTTATTGCAGAATCATACTAATGCTTGCCCATCTACATTCCTCATTTTCCCTCCTTTTGATTCTCAAAAAGACATCACACTATACCTCGCTACCCTACTTCGCCAAGCAGGCCAGGCGATGACCTGGTCAAGTACGTCGGTCTCCCTGGGCCTATTGCCAGGGGAGGGTAATAACCATCCCGTACAGACAAAATAGTCACAAGGCATAGATGCATAAGAGTCCTTTTTACAGTCTTTTTTGATTGCTTCCATTTTTGTAGACGGGTGGTCTGTCATTACGTGATTCAATATCATCATATTCATCTTGGTCACATTCATCCATTTCCACTGTATGTTCGAATTTTGCGTGTTTAGCAGGTTTCTTTTTGTTTGTCTTGCGTTTTACTTTACTCTAAGTGCATGAAATACAACAGAGAATAATATGTTTGAGTACATATACCAATAAACATACTCCAGCTACTTTTGCAATTAGGAGAACAATGCCCATTAACCATCCTCCAATCCCCTTTAACCAAATTGCACGGTTTAACCATCCAAAATCCCAGTCTCCCCATGTCCATTATGATTCCTCCACCTTTCTCACAAACTGCTGTTTTATATCTTCTATTTCCTGCATTTTTGCTTACTGCCCTCCTGTCTCTCCTATGCCTGGCTTCTAACAGCTATGCCCATTAGTTACTCTTTTGCAGGGAGGGCCTTGTCCAACATCCAGTCATACATGACCTTTTCAAACTGTTTATTTATTTATTTTTCAACACTTCCAACATGTCTGTACCCTTGCAAAGTATTTTCCCCATGTATTGTAATCAAATTTACATTTAATCTGACATTCCATTGCTTTTTCCATTGGTTCCTGTCCACACTCACCCAAACATTTATCCCTGCCTTCCATTTTTGCACACGGTGGTATTGGCCACACTGCATGTCTTTTTTACACTTCAGGGGCATTTATTCATGGTTACAGGGTATTTTTCCGTATTTATCTCAGGGGCTGGAGTAGGGCCTTGACTTACAGGCGTGTTTACCAAATGTACAGTAAATACAATTGCAACAATCAACATTGCGGATCCCAAATAACCCCCCACAGGGACCTATCAGGCTTAGGTCCAAGTAAATTCATAGTTATTACTTTCCTGGGGGTTTAATAGTGATCTTGGTCTTTTTGCAGTGTGATGCATGCACCTACGCGTCTCGACCCTCGAGTTTCACCGAGGTGGGGGTCACTAGCAACACTTGTAAAGGACCATCATATCTGGGCTCAAGTGCTCCTCTCACGTGTCTTTTTAAGTAGACCCAATCGCCAATCTGGATGCTGTGTGGTCCAAGATCAGCTCTTTCAGGTCCTGAGGATAAAACTTGAGAATGTATTTCAGTTAAATGTTTATTCAGCTGTTTTATTTATCCTGTCATATTCCCATGTTTATGCTGCAGTTCCTGGGGCGAATAACACCCTGTCTTGGGTTTTGTCCCAAATAATATTTCATAAGGTGAGTACCCGGTTTCCTTGCCTGGTGTTGTTCTAACTGCAAACAATGCTAAGGGCAAGCACTCTACCTATGCTTTCCCTGTCTCTTGCATGGCCTTTTGTATTTTAAGCTTTAGGGTCCCATTCAGACGTTCTATTACTTCTGGAACCCCAAATCTGCACACTATTTCTGCTATTATTTTCCTTGCAGTAGAGATAGCATTTGCTTTTGCTACCGGACCCGCCTCTGGCCATCTGCTAAAAATGTCTGTGTAGGTTAGAACATATTCATATGTTCCATGCTTTGGCATCTGTATATAGTCAATTTGTATTCTCTGGAAAGGAAAATAAGCTTGTGGTGTCTGTCCAAGGCTTGTTCTTGTTCTTCTTCCTGGATTTTTCTCTGCACATATCCAGCATTGATCCGTAAAGTTCTTTGCTGCAACATAAAATCCTGGTGCTACCCAATGGTCCTGTACCAGCCTAGTCATTTGTTCTTTTCCTTTGTGATCTGATCCATGGGGTACATGTAGCATAGGTGGGTATAGTGCTCTTGATAAGCACCATTTGTCTTCTTTCTTCCATAACCCTAAACAGGTTGCTTTGGCTCCCATCTTTTCCAATGTCTTGTGTTCTGCTTTTGCTTGTTCTTGTAGCTTGATGAGAGTCTTTATGTTCATTTCTTTGGCTTCTTCCTGAACATAAATGGCTGGTTCATGTTTGTTCTTTAGGGCTGCTTTCCTTGCTTCTGCATTACCCTTGCTTTCTTCTGTTTTCTTCCTTAGTATGTGCTTTGGTCTTTATGACTGCCATTTGTTTGGGCAGTTTCAATGCTCGTTAGTCTTTGTATTAGATGCCCATTATTTATAGGTTTACCTGCTGCTGTAAGGAAACTTCTGTTCTTCCAGACTTCATGCAGAGAAATAATTGCATACCCCGCCACCCTGTATCCTTGAACATAATAACTAGAACCATCAGTAAAAAATAACATTTTTGGATTATGTATTGGTTTGTCATCAATCTTCCAATCTGGCTGTATTTCTTCCTACATGAGGGCTATACAGTCATGTTCTTGTTCCGGGTATGGTTCTGTTCTTTCCTCTGGCTGTACTTCTTCATCTTTCCCTCCTTTTGAACCGTCGGGTTCATCTTTAAGAGGTAGTAAAGTTGCAGGGTTGAGAGTGGTACATCTCTTAATAGTAAGGTTGCTTGCTGATAGAAGGGCTACTTCATATTTTGTCAGCCTTGCTGTGCTGAGATGTCTTGTAGATGCTTGTTGCAGTATTTCTGTGACTGCATGTGGAAATTGTATGGTAACTGGGTGATCTATCACAACATCTGAACATTTGTCCTTTAGGATGGCTGCAGCTGCTACTGACCTTATGCAGGTTGGTGATCCGAGCATCACTCCATCCAGCGCTGCTGAATAATAAGCGACCTCCTGTGTCAGGACTCCTGTTGCATGTCCCCTATGTTCATGGCAGAACAAGGTAAAAGGCTTTGTGTAGTCTGGGAGTCCCAGGACTTGAGCTGAACATATGGCTTCCTTCATCTGCTTAACTGCCACCAATTGTGTCTCTTGCTCTTCTTGGGAGTTTGTAGCAGTCTTCTTGGCATTATACAGTGGGTGCATAAGGGCTGAAGCTCCTGGTATCCAGTCTCGGACATAGGACACCAAACCTAGAAAGGCTCTTTTCTGTGTTAAGGTCTGTGGATTTGGGGCGTCCCGTATGACGTTTATTCTTTCTGTTCTAAGGTGGCATGTTCCTTAGAAATGCAGTGTCCTAGGAATATCACCTTCTTCTGGGCAAATTTTAGCTTGGCTTGTGTCACTCAGCAGTCTTTATCTACAAGAAACTTTAACAATGATATTGTCTCTTCTTGGCATTGCTGTTTGGTAGCAGTTGCTAGTAGTAGATCATCCACATATTGCAGTAGCTGAGTTTCTTCTGGATACTTGGGTGCCCATTTCTTCAAGACTGTGGCCATGGCTTCTGTGAACTCTGATGGGCTTGTAGCTCCTCCTTGAGAAAGTCTTGTCCAGCAATATTACTGTCCATCATGTGCAAGCATATCTTTGATCTGTACTCTTATGGCTGCTGTCTGTTCCTTGTTCAAGGGGTACTGTTTTATAGTTACTGGTACAGTTCCTGGTTTGATAGCTTCACAGGTTGGACCTTTATGGTTCCCACATCTTTTTCCTTTTGCCCATACCTTGTCTGGAACTCCCCATCCTCGCCAGATTTTAATTTGTTCTGGGGTTTCTTCTTCATCCTCTTCTGCAGTGGTTGCTAGAAATATCTGTATAGCGGCTTGCACTTGATCATAGTCTGTGGGTGATAGTGCTGTCTTGAATATCATCTTGTTCCCTCTGTACAGAATACTTGCTTGTAGTTTCTGCAGCAAATCTGCTCCCAGCAAGTTGACTGGGCAGGTGGGAGATACTAGGAACTCTACTGGGATTTTATGTGGATGTCCTTGTACTTGTACATTGAGGGTTTTCTTCAGCTGGATCTTTTCTCCACTTAATCCCTTTGCTGTCCTGTAATGAGGTGTGCTGGTACTTCTTCCTGCCTTATAACTGATTGGCTTGCTCCAGTATCAAGCAAGCAGGAAACATTTTCTCCCATTGTCAGTTTGACTTTAATAAACCCATCTTCCATTCTGTCGGGGGGTTTCATCGGGAGTATCACTGGTACTGGGGTGCCGGGACTTCAGTCTGACTTATCCTTGGGGGCTTGATTGCCCCTTTCTTCTATCCAACTCTTATATGTGCGACAGTCTCTTTTGAAGTATCCTGGTTTCTTGCACCAGAAGCATTTTCCCGATTCGGGCTTGATCATGGCTCTTCCTTCCCCTTCTAATTTTTTTTATTTGAGCCTTCTTCTGTGACCAGGTAGACGATTTTTGGTTTGGTTACCTTTTTCTACTTTTTAACGTATCCAGAATTTGATCAATAGGTGTAGACCTATATGCAGGAGTACTAGTAATTAATTTCTGTTTTAGACTTTGTCTTAAACCTTCCAATACTCGGTATCTGACCATCCTTTCTCCTGCTCCTGTTTCTGGGTCCAAATCTTTATTTCGGACCATATCCTTAATTTTACAGAGGTAACTTCTAAATGGTTGTTCTCCTTGTGGTCCAATGGCTTCTGGATACCTTTGATTTCTTAAATAACACCATCTCCTTAGGCGTGCCACAAATTGTGGTCCACTGGCTATAGTTTTCCTTTGTGCTTCTAGTACATCTTCTATCTGTTCATGATAATCAGTGGCTTGATGAGCTGCCATATCCTTAATCTGTCTTAGATCACCCTCTGCTAATTTATTTTTACATATTTGTTCCACATCTACCCATGCTGCGGAATGTAAATTACACATAGTCTCCATATATTACCTAAACCATCCAGGCTGTTTGTAGGGATCTGGGCTATCTTTTATTATGGCTGTAACTTCCATTACTGAAAAAGGGGTATGCTGTTCTCTTGTAAAAAAATTGTGGTCTAAAATTATTTTGTCCTTGAACATATCCATCCTCATCCGCTAATATAGGCTGTCCTTCTCTTGGATTGACATAGGCAAAGGTACGTACTGGGTAACAAGCATGAACATTTAACTTTTCTGATTCATCTTCTTCCTCAATTTCATGCATCTGTAGAGTTCCATTTTCTGCTTCAGTGTAAAATAAATTTCTTGTTCCCAGTCTCCCCTTTCTCAGTTTTCTTTCGTCTTTATGAGACAATGGGGATCCTGAATGCATTTCCCCTTGACCGTGCAGGTTGTACGGTTTCAGTCTATTTATCATTAATGGAGTTCTGTGGCCTGTTCCTATCTGGGGTGTACAGTTGGGACAGGTCATCCTCTCTGGTTACAACAGAGATGCACATTGGGGACATTTAGTTAAATCGGGGTACTGGTTCCATACTATAGGAGGTTGCCCTGGGGTTCCCAGATTTGCGGGGTAAGGGGGTGGATCTGTGACTAGTGTAGGTACTGGTAATACAGGTGGAGGAGGGGGCGGATTGGGAATAACTGGCACATTATGGCCCTGGTTCGTTCCTGTAGTTGCTAAACAGACTGTCATATGCTGGTCATCTTCCCTCTCTTTCTTCTTCCTTTCCTCCTCCTGCTCCCATTTCTCCCTTCTGTTAGCCAAATATAAACCTGATCCCCTTTCTTGCATTTTTCTATCCATTCTCTATTACAGATTCTGAACTTTCTCCATTTGTCAGTGTTAAATTCCCCATCTGGAAGAAATCCTCCCCTTTTGGCTATACCTTTAACTGCATGTGGTCCAACCTCCTGTTTAACCATTTCCACAGGGGTTAATTCACCCTTGCTATTAGAGGTTCCCATCCTACCTTCTGCCAACTTATCAACACTTCTCTCTCCGATATGGGTTACACAATTTCAGTACTCTGTTGATTATTGTAAAGATGGGTTTCCTGAACACTACAGGTTTACCTCTGTCCTACTGATTACATACACATGTAATCATTCAGTTTCCTTATGGGTGGACTCACAATCTTCCGTTATCAAGGTTATCTCAATCTGGTGGGTCTGACAGAATAGGGACAAAAGAATCTTTCAGGTTCTGGTTCCTTCAGTATCTGGCGCAAATCCTTGCCGTCCCTTTGATTAACAAAACCATGACATCCTGTTGTTAATATACCTTTTATATAACCCACAGTTTTACCATAAACATCTTCTTGATGTCCCTTACACTTTATTAAAAACCGGATATATCTTTTTTCAGTGCGTCCAACAAATGTAATATTTACTGACCCATGAGGACCTTGCACAAACCACTTTAAACTAACAGTACAACACCTACAACCATATGAGCTTTCAAAATCAATACATTCTTCAATTTCAGACATATATTTACATTGCTTGTTCTGATACAAAAGAGGCAAGGCTTTTACTAGGAAGCGCTTGAGTTGAACAGAGAAAACTGACACTTCTGACACAGACATTAAAACACGTAAAGTAACAATTGGCGAAAAATCGCAATCACTTTGTTACTTACCGCGGTTTAAACGGTTCCAACGTCTAGAGTCAGGTGACTTGTTGCTCCTCTATTCAACTTCTTGGCTTCCCGGGTTTCGGCACCATGAAAATGTTGGAGGTAAACCTACTTTAGCCTCAGCCTTCTCTGAGAGGACTCCAACAACAGCCTGTCTTTTGTATTCAGAATCATCTCTGAACAAAATTATGTAAGTGCCGTGCAGCCAGCTGGAGAAATCAAATGATCACACACTCAGCCTGGTGTATTCAATCTGAGTTCTACTTTAATGTTCTTCCATACATATATTTATACCTGTTTTTTAAAACTGTCACTAACTATTGCCTTAACCTCAGGATTGTGTCTTATTCCTGATAACGCCTGCTTGTTTCCTTTTCTTTCTCCATTTCTCAGAAGCTTTGCCACAAGTTCTTCTTTTTGCTTTGTTTCTTGGAAATGGCTTTGCCACAAGTTCTTCTTCTTTTTGTTTCTTTTCAGCAAACTAATTTTACTTCTCCCAGGCATATTTAAACATCTCATATCTTAATACTAAAGTAAGCTTATAATATATTGTATATAACAAAATGGAGTGACATTGGCTTTATTGCAGAATCATACTAATGCTTGCCCATCTACCTTCCTCAGTGGCACGGAGCGATTTGAGCCGCACATCCTACTGTAATCTCCCTGATTCTAGTTTTCAAAAGTAGGTGAGTATGGATATACAGTACATACAGCGAAACACATATAAAAGGAGAAAGTCCAAATAAACCTACAGTTGTATAATCTGCCCCAAGGGAATTGGCATGGGTGAATAAACAGTTAATCAATTACACTGATTTCCTAAGAAGTCAGAAAATGTATTTAATACAGAGTAAAACATTTTTCTTGGAATGGGCACCCAGAGAGCAGTGTATGCTAATATGTGGGAGCAAATCAGTGCAATCAGTGTGCGTCTTTTACCCTTTCTGGGCGGCTCGGCACATGCCATTTTTAACATGAACAGTTTCGAGAAAATTTTAATTTCAGCCTCTGCCTGGTTCATTCACTTAATGCAATGCTATTGCAGGACCTGTACTGCACATGCACATAATAGGTATTACACATGGGCCGGTTCCCCATCAGGAAACTGCACAGAGGATCGTGATTACACTCCTTACTGAATAACCACCTACACTGGCTAAGCTGTGCGGCAGGGGGATTGTTTTACTCCAAGTTATTCCTCATGAGGACAGGAGACAAGGAAAGACAGCAGCAAAGCAGGGAATACTAAGTATCGTTCCTTCTACAGAGCAATCCCTGATTGGCAGGAAGACCCTGTGTTTATATTTCATCCACAGCTGTAAAATGACATAAATAATCTATTTGCCGAGTAGCAATAATGATAAATGATTCTTTGAGGATTTAATATTGTTTGCGAGATAGTTATCATTACATGATCACCTAAGTATCTCTCCTGGGTCTGACTTCTAAAATGTAGAAGAGGAATGTACAAAAGTATTATTATTTATGAAATCGTTTTATACAATGAGTGTTATGGGGGGAGGCTCTCGATATCCCAGCTGTCGGGATCCTGGCGCTCTGCATACCGGTGGTCGGGATCTTGGCGCAGATATGCTGGGAGCCGGTATCCCAAGCGCCGGTATATCGTAGTACACCCATTATGGGGACAACTGCTAGTAACATGTATGGGTATTACAGATATGGGGCCGCATGTAATGGTTTGGAGACGGCCAGAGCTCCGAGACTCCGGCCCCACTCATACGTTATTTCACAGCAGCAAATGTTTACAAGGCAAAACCAGTCGGAGCTCCGTCCGTCTCGCAGCCCATTACATCCGGCCCATTATTTGTACATGGTCCTTCAGTCTACATATAGGACAGATCTGTCTGAGTTACATCACTGAGTACTATGGACCTGATTCAGAGATATATGCAGCCAGATCTGCGCCCATCTCTTCACATGCTGGGGGCCGCCCAGCACAGGACAAGGCTGCCCGGTATGTGTGACGGTCTGCCTCCTGACGCGTCTCCAATTAGACTGCAAACGCATGAAACTAAGATTGACCCCCAGCAGCGCAGCCTGTCTGTGCTGTCAGGCAGTCGCCCACCATTTTTTAAATTGGAGCAGCTGCATGTGACATCATGCATCCGCCCCCCAATGCTGCGTCGCCACCCCACAGTAGTCGCTGCTGTCAATCATCTTGCGGCCACATCCTTCCTGGATGCAGCCACGAGAAAGGTCACACATGTGCACTGCGGCCAGTGCATGTGCGCAGACCACCCAAATGCAGCCGCTGCGTACAGATGCACGGCTGTGTTCAGGTCTGTATGACCCCTTATGTCAAGGTATCGTGTATATTATTACTGTCATACTAGTTTCATTTATTGTGAAGGAACTTTACTATTAGCCTGGTACACAATGTGCACAACTTGGGACTTGTTTAATTACATGATGTGAAAAACAAGCATGCGCTGTAACCCATAGCAACCAGATATCAGCTATTAGCTGTCTAGTGCCAGCAAACAAGTGTTCTAATTTGGTTGCAATGGGATACAGATGACCAGTGTTTTACTTGCACCATTTTAGTAAATAGTAATATAAAATGTATTAGAGAAAGAATACAGAGGTATAAGAGACCAGAGGAAAGACCTGTAGCGGGTATACTGTAGTTACTACACAGTTATTTTGAAAGCCAGAGATTTTCACTCCATTTGTGTGCTGGATTTAAAGGGCAATAGAAATACAAGCAAAACAAGCCTGAATTTACATGTATTATTACTGACCTTTATCATCCAGCGATCATAGACAGTGAGAAGAGTGGTAGTCATGTGACCGACGGTCGGTCAGCCGACCGTCACATGACCTCCCCCGTGAGCCCGATGGCTCACTATCCCGATGGTCGGCATGCCGACCAACAGGGACTATTTCCACTCGTGGGTGTTCCAGTGGGAATAGAACCCGTGGCTACCGCAGGTCGCCACCGAGCCCGCAAGGGGCTTGCTGCACTCGCCCCTCCCCGCCGGGATCCCGGCATCGGTAAGGTGACCGGCGGTCAGGAGACCGCCGGTCACCCGTACTACACCCGTGAGAATCAGTGGCTTTGAAAAACTGATACTAAGTTAATATAACTGTTGTCTGTTGAAAATCTCAAGCGACCAGGTTCTGGAATACAATGTGTTAAATATGGAGACTCTCACAGGACAAAGTAAAAAGGATAATCATTAGTCAAAGTTACAATAATGAAAACATGCAAGTAACAAGTTCTAGTCAGTTACAATAATAACAAGAACAAATTAGAACACTCAGCTCTTATCCCAGATGTTATAAGATCTGTCCCAGATGATGGTCATCGATTAAGTAGTTTAAATAATGTAGTTCAGTCATTCTCTAGGGTCCCGCCTAATAACTTTGTCGCAAGTTAAAAGCTGGAGGGGGTTTGTAGAAGTCTAGGTCCGCTGCAGCCAGACCTAGCTTCCATCAGAACTACTTGCTATGTGTAAGTCTCTAGGCTTTATAACCCTGCAAGGATACGCTAACATTGTCTTACCAGATATTACATTCAGGGTCTGTGACGCTGGGTGCAGTAGTCATTCAGGATAACATAATATATGTTATTCTAGACAACTGTACCCTTTCCCCTACTTATGTACACAATACCCCAAACATCTTACTAGACAGTTTCCATCTGAGATACTGATAACAGGAACATATATTTATTATAATCAGCCATGTCTTTCACACTATGTCAAAGGTGAAAGAAAACTTGTAACTTAATGTGAGACTATATTTCTAACTGCTGCCTATATGTCTGCAAAGCACTAATCCTAATAAAAAGTATGTACAGTATTTAAAGCAAGGAGGTCATACATATACAAAATGTAGTTAAACATGGACAAAATGGCATCTAAAAAGTGGTTAAAAATAACACCCCATACAATAACCCATACGGTGAAACAGAACAGCATACATTTTTCCTGTAGAAATACCCAGCACTCATAGCCCTGCTGGTCAGAGAAGGAATCCCAGTACTGAAAGGAGCTGCTGGAACTCTCTACTAGTCCCAGCACCTGCATGAGCAGAACAGCTGTATATTACAGAGCTCAGTAATGGCAGTCCCACGGTCATTGGCTATTGTTATACTGCAGCTCTAGTTCCTAACACAGAGACCTTCCCAAGGGGAAAAGTACCTCCAGATCCACTTGTCTGACCTCTGCTGTCTTTATCAAGAGTCATTTATATAAAACACATTCAGAAAATAAATATTGGTTCCATTGAATTCATACAGTTGTGATAAGTTACATTACTTATGATACACAAGCTGCATTCAGGCCCTCAGAGTGACTCCGCATGTGATTACTGAGTGTTTTCTTTCTAGTAAAACACTTGCTACATTCAGAAAATAAATATGGTCTCCATTGAATTCATATAGTTGTGATAAGTTACATTACTTATGATACACAAGCTGCATTCAGGCCCTCAGAGTGACTCCGCATGTGATTACTGAGTGTTTTCTTTCTAGTAAAACACTTGCTACATTCAGAACATGTAAATGGTTTCTCTCCTGTGTGACTCCTCTGATGTATAACAAGATGTGACTTATGGGAAAAACATTTGCTGCACTCAGAACATATAAATGGTTTCTCTCCTGTGTGACTCCTCTGATGTATAACAAGATGTGACTTCTGGGAAAAACACTTCCTACATTCAGAACATTCAAATGGTTTCTCTCCTGTGTGACTCCTCTGATGATTAACAAGATCCGACTTCTGGGGAAAACACTTCTTACATTCAGAACATGTAAATGGTTTCTCTCCTGTGTGAATCATCTGATGTATAACAAGATATGACTTCCTGGTAAAACATTTGCTGCATTCAGAACATGTAATTGGGTTTTCTCCTGTGTGAGTCCTCTGATGTATAACAAGCTCTGACTTCTGGGAAAAACACTTGCTGCATTCAGAACATTCAAATGGTTTCTCTCCTGTGTGAACTCTCTGATGTATAACAAGCGCTGCCTTCAGGGAAAAACACTTGCTGCATTCAGAACATTCAAATGGTTTCTCTCCTGTGTGACTCCTCTGATGTCTGATAAGATGTGATTTACATGTAAAGCTTCTGTCACACTCAGAGCACATATGTGGTTTCTCTCCTGTGTGACTCCTCTGATGTCTGATAAGATATGATTTACATGTAAAGCTTCTGTCACACTCAGAGCACAGATATGGTTTCTCTCCTGTGTGACTCCTCTGATGTATAACAAGAAGTGACTTCCGGCAGAAACACTTGCTGCATTCAGAACAAATAAATGGTTTCTCTTCTGTGTGACTCCTCTGATGTATAAGAAGAAGTGACTTCCAGAAGAAACACTTGCTGCATTCAGAACATATAAATGGTTTCTCTCCTGTGTGACTCCTCTGATGTATGATAAGTTTTGATTTATATGTAAAGCTTCTGTCACACTCAGAACACAGATGTGGTCTCTCTCCTGTGTGACTCCTCTGATGTATGAGAAGATATGACTTCTGGGAAAAACACTTGCTACATTCAGAACATTTAAAAGGTTTCTCTCCTGTGTGACTCCTCTGATGTATGATAAGTTTTGATTTATGTGTAAAGCTTCTATCACACTCAGAGCACAGATGTGGTTTCTCTCTTGTAAGACTCATCATGTAATGGATAAAAACTTCTATCCATAA
The DNA here is from genome assembly GCF_028390025.1 of Pseudophryne corroboree. NCBI lineage: Eukaryota > Metazoa > Chordata > Amphibia > Anura > Myobatrachidae > Pseudophryne > Pseudophryne corroboree. The sequence continues at coordinate 167,967 of NW_026967759.1, read as the reverse complement.
AATGAAAATCGTTTCTTTGAACCATTCAGAAGCTTAAGAAGAAATTATATCTTTAGTTGGCTAGATTAGGGAACAAGGAGCCTTTCCCGTCTCTTTCTGCAGTCCTGTCTTCTATTCTTAGTGGGACTCCAGCTCCTTAAGTTACCTGTAAAAAAATAGAAAAATAAAAACTTTTTTAATAGCCTGAAGATCACCATTGTAATCAGCTGTAGTGTTATATTGTATAAGGAACATGAGGTATCTTTATGTATGTTGCCTAATTGCTGGACTCCCATATCCAGTCAGATGTGCAGTACAGAGACCCCTTTCCTCCTGCCACAGATACTATATATATATATAGTAAATCAAATAAAATTATAATAAAATGGTGTTATCAAATTGGAATGAAATGACAGTTAGGCAGTATCCAATTAGCTGCAGTATATTGATAACTTATAACAAATACAATCATTTGGTATCGTGCTAGTGGCGATAAGTTATTATTGATAAGTCTCCATAGGGTTTATCGTGCATTTCTCTTCACCATCTTTGAGCTGGTAGTAAGTAATGAAAAATCCCTATTAAAAATGTTGCCATTTGGTTCTGAATCCCTGGTACATCCCTCTGAATGACTAATGAGGCACTTAGAAGTTTTTAATTATTTTTATTAGGTTTCCTCTTTTTTTAAAGTTCCCTAAAATCACCCAAATATATACTTATACCCATTTTTATGTACCCCAAATTTAATGAGAGCACTTATTTTGCTGAAAAAATTGCTTTATATAATTTTCTGCATTTTTAAAAAAAAATGCATATAACAGAAATTTGACCTAATTTAATGACAGTAAATAATTTCATTATGGCCACTAATAGACGTCTACAATGTTTTCCTAAGTTAGTTTGATTTTTTGGGGTACAGGCAGAATTCCTCACTTTCTCCAATGCCAGCTAGAATTATCACGCGTTTCCTGTTATTGCCATTTTGGAATAGTATAGGTGTGATAAATAGGAGCGCGCAGGCTGCGATAACCTGATTTTATTGGGACATAGGTGTGATAACATTAGCTGCGATCTCAAATCGTGTTATCAAGGCTAATTGGATACCCCCCTTGGTAAGAACTCTGATCCCTCCCCCCAGTGTCAGAGATGCACAGGAGTGAGCGGACAGTGGGGAAGGGAGGAGAGGTGTGGAGAAAGGGTTTCATAAAAAAATCTAAATAATGATATTCTGACCTTCTGTAAAAAGCATAGATAGGTGATATATGCTACAAATCTGGCCATACCTCCCGTCAGCTGATGCACCAGGATGCTGCCACTTTCTCTGCACAAGTCATGGAAATGGGGATAATGTGACACACTACAATCATTCTGAGCAGCGTGTGTAGAGGAAACAGCAGCATTCCAGGATCTGTAACCTGAGCAACCAGTATATATAAGAGCACATAGATGTCTATGTAAGAGACACGGGTAGGTTTGGTGCTTGTGTTCACGACAAAGAAAATCCAAATTTTCTTATGTACTTTCCAGAAAATCTGTTTCTCATTGTCAAACTGGGGGACATGGCTTACACTGGGCATAGAGTTGGGCACTTGGAGAAAGCAATTACTTAAACCTAATTGATGCCCTCTCCCCTGTATACCCCATCTACATCAAGTAGGACACCAGTTGTTTCACTAACAAAGCCCTAATGGAGACATCACATTCAAACTAAAATAACAGAAACCAGAAACAAGACATCAACATATATTATAAGGGAGGGAAGGCAGATTACCCAGATGGACTATGAGAAAATAAGAATTTACTTACCGATAATTCTATTTCTCGGAGTCCGTAGTGGATGCTGGGGTTCCTGAAAGGACCATGGGGAATAGCGGCTCCGCAGGAGACAGGGCACAAAAGTTAAGCTTTAGGATCAGGTGGTGTGCACTGGCTCCTCCCCCTATGACCCTCCTCCAAGCCTCAGTTAGGATACTGTGCCCGGACGAGCGTACATAATAAGGAAGGATTTTGAATCCCGGGTAAGACTCATACCAGCCACACCAATCACACTGTACAACCTGTGATCTGAACCCAGTTAACAGTATGAGAACAGAGGAGCCTCTGAAAGATGGCTCACTACAACAATAACCCGATTTAGTTAACAATAACTATGTACAAGTATTGCAGATAATCCGCACTTGGGATGGGCGCCCAGCATCCACTACGGACTCCGAGAAATAGAATTATCGGTAAGTAAATTCTTATTTTCTCTATCGTCCTAGTGGATGCTGGGGTTCCTGAAAGGACCATGGGGATTATACCAAAGCTCCCAAACGGGCGGGAGAGTGCGGATGACTCTGCAGCACCGAATGAGAGAACTCCAGGTCCTCCTTAGCCAGGGTATCAAATTTGTAGGATTTTACAAACGTGTTCTCCCCCGACCACGTAGCCGCTCGGCAAAGTTGTAAAACCGAGACCCCTCGGGCAGCCGCCCAAGATGAGCCCACCTTCCTTGTGGAATGGGCATTTACATATTTTTGGCTGTGGCAAGCCTGCCACAGAATGTGCAAGCTGAATTGTACTACAAATCCAACGAGCAATAGTCTGCTTAGAAGCAGGGGCACCCAGCTTGTTGGGTGCATACAGGATAAAACAGCAAGTCAGATTTCCTGACTCCAGCCGACCTGGAAAACTATATTTTCAGGGCCCTGACAACATCCATCAACTTGGAGTCCTCCATGTCCCTAGTAGCCGCAGGTACCACAATAAGCTGGTTCAGGTGAAACGCTGACACCACCTTAGGGATAAACTGGGGACGAGTCCGCAGCTTTGCTCTGTCCGAATGGACAATCAGATATGGCTTTGTGAGACAAAGCCGCCAATTTTGACACTCGCCTGGCCGAGGCCAGGACCAACCGCATGTTCACTTTCCATGTGAGATATATCAAATCCACAGATTTGAGTGGTTTAAACCAGTGTGATTTTTGGAAACCCTAAAACTACGTTGAGATCCCCCAGTGCCACTGGAGACATCAAAAGGGGTTGTATATGCAGTACTCCCTTGACAAACTTCTGGACTTCAGGAACTGAAGCCAATTCTTTCTGGAAGAAAATCGACAGGCCGAAATTTGAACCTTAATGGACCCCAATTTGAGGCCCATAGACACCTAGTTGAAATTCTTCCGTGGAGCCTTCCTGGCCTCACACCATGGAACATATTTTCACCTAAACTGTGATAATGTTGTGCGGTCACCTCCTTCCTGGCTCTGACCAGGGTAGGGATGACCTCTTCCGGAATGCCTTTTTCCCTTAGGAACCGGCGTTCACCCGCCCCTGCGTCAACGCAGCTGCGTTAAGTCTTGGAACAGACATGATTCTTGCTGAATCAAGACCCTTCTTATCTCTTGAAGTTCCGGTTACCAAGTCCTTCTTGGCCAAACCGGAGCCACGAGTATAATTCTTACTCCTCTCCTTCCTATAATTCTCAATACCCTGGGTATGAGAGGCAGAGGAGAGAACACATACCCGACTGGTACACCCACGGTGTTACCAGAGCGACCCAGCTATTGCCTGAGGGTCTCTTGACCTGGCGCTTCAGGTGGGACGCCATCTTATGACCACCTTTGGTCTTTCCCAACGGTTTACAATCATGTGGAAACTTCCAGATGAAGTTCCCACTTTTCCGAGTGGAATTCATTCCTGCTGAGGAAATTCAGTTTTCCACTCCCGGAATGAACACTGCTGACAGTGTTATCACATGATTTTTCGCTCAGCGAAAAGTTCTTGCTGTCATTGCCCTCCTGCTTCTTGTGCCGCCCCGTCTGTTTACGTGGGCGACTGCCATGATGATGTCCGACCAGATCAGCACCGGCTGACTTTGAAGCAGAGGTCTTCCTAGGCTCAGAGCATTGTAAATTGCTCTTAGCTCCAGTATATTCATGTGGAGAAAAGTCTCCAGACTTGACCACACTCCTTGGAAACTTCTTCCCTGTGTGACTGCTTCCCAGCCTCTCAGGCTGGCATCCGTGGTCACCAGAACACAGTCCTGAATGCTGAATGTGCTGTCCTCTAGAAGATGAGCACTCTGCAGCCCCCACAGAAGAGACACCCTTGTCCTCGGAGACAGGATTATCTGCTGATGCATCTGAAGATGCGATCCGGACCATTCGTCCAGCAAATCCCCCTGAATTTTTTTTTTTTTTGCGTGAGATCTGCCGAATGGAATTGCTTCGTAAGAAGCCACCATTTTTCCCAGGACTCCTGTGCATTGATGCACTGATACTTGGCCTGGATTTAGGAGGTTTCTGACTAGTTCGGATAGCTCCCTGGCTTTCTCCTCCAGGAGAAACACCTTTTTCTGGACTATGCCCAGAATCATTCCTAGGAACAGCAGACGTATCGTCGGAAAAACGCTGCGATTTTTGGAATATTTAGAATCCACTCGTGCTGTCGTAGAACTACTTTAGATAGTGCTATTCCGACCTCCAACTGTTCTCTGGACCTTTCCCTTTTCAGGATATCGTCCAAGTAAGGGATAATTAAGATGCCCTTTTCTTTGAAGAGAATCATCTTTTCGGCCATTACCTTGGTAAAGGCCCGGGGTGCCGTGGATAATTCAACGGCAACGTCAGAAACGGATATTGACAGTTCTGTACCACGAACCATAGGTACCCTTGTTGAGAAGGGCAAATTTGGACATGGAGGTAATCCTTGATGTCCAGGGACACCATATAGTCCCCTTTTTTCCGGTTCGCTATCACTGTTCTGAGTGACTCCATCTTGATTTGAACCTTTGTATGTAAGTGTTCAAAGATTTCAGATTTAGAATATGTCTCACCAAGCCGTCTGGCTTCAGTACCACAATATAGTGTGGAAGACTAATACCCTTTTCCTTGATTGTAGGAGGGGTACTTTGATTATCACCTGCTGGAAATACAGCTTGTGAATTTTTTCCAATACTGCCTCCCTGTCGGAGGGAGCCTTTGGTAAAGCAGACTTCAGGAACCTGCGAGGAAAAGATGTCTCGAATCTCCAAACTGTACCCCTGGGATAATACTTTGTACGATCTAGGGGTCAACTTGCGAGTGATCCCACTGCACGCTGAGAATCTTGATACGACCCCCCCACCTCACCTGAGTCAGCTTGCACGGCCCCAGCGTCCTGCTGAGGACTTGGCAGACTCGGTGGAGGGCTTCTGTTCCTGGAAAGGGGCTGCCTTCTGCAGTCTACTTCCCTTTCCTCTATGTCTGGGCAGATATGACTGGCCTTTTGCCCGCATGCCCTTATGGGAACGGAAGGATTGAGGCTGAAAAGACAGTGTCTTTTTCTGCTGAGATGTGACTTGGGGTAAAAAGGTTGGATTTCCCAGCTGTTGCCGTGGCCCCCAGGTCTGATGGACCGACCCCAAGTACCTCCTCTCCTTTATACGACCATACTTTCATGTGCCGTATGGGATCTGCATCACCTGACCACTGTCGTGTCCATAACATCTTCTGGCAGATATGGACAACGCACTTATCTTGATGCCAGAGTGCAAATATCCCTCTGTGCATCTCGCATATATATACATATATAGACTGCATCCTATTAAATGCTCTATATCACTAAAATATTTTCAGTCAGGGAATCCGACCAAGCCAACCCAGCACTGCATTTCCAGGCTGAGGCGATCGCTGGTCGCAGTATAACCACCGTATGTGTGTATATACTTTTTAGGATATTACTCCAGCTTCATATCAGCTGGCTCCTTGAGGGCGGCCGTATCTGGAGACGGTAACGCCACATGATAAGCGTGTGAGCGCCTTATCCACCCTAAGGGGTGTTTCCCAACGCGCCCTAACTTCTGGCGGGAAAAGGTATAACGCCAATATGTGCTATCGGGGTAAACTTACGCCTCATCACACACTTCATTTTATTTTATCTGATTCAGGAAAAACTACGGTAGTTTTTTCACTCCCACATAATACCCATCTTTGTGGTACTTGTAGTATCAGAAATATGTAACTCCTTCATTGCCCTTAACGTGTGGCCCTAATGAGGAATACGTTTGTTTATTCACCGTCGACACTGGATTCAGTGTCCGTGTCTGTGTCGACCGACTACTGTAAACGGGCGTTTTAAACCCCTGACGGTGTTTTTGAGACGTCTGGACCGGTACTAATTGTTTGTCGGCCGTCTCATGTCGTCAACCGACCTTGCAGCGTGTTGACATTATCACGTAATTCCCTAAATAAGCCATCCATTCCGGTGTCGACTCCCTAGAGAGTGACATCACCATTACAGGCAATTGCTCCGCCTCCTCACCAACATCGTCCTCATACATGTCGACACACACGTACCGACACACAGCACACACACAGGGAATGCTCTGATAGAGGACAGGACCCACTAGCCCTTTGGAGAGACAGAGGGAGAGTTTGCCAGCACACACCAAAAACGCTATAATTATATAGGGACAACCTTATATAAGTGTTTTCCCTTATAGCATCTTTATATATATTTCTAACGCCAAATTAGTGCCCCCCCTCTCTGTTTTAACCCTGTTTCTGTAGTGCAGTGCAGGGGAGAGCCTGGGAGCCTTTCCTCCAGCCTTTCTGTGAGGGAAAATGGCGCTGTGTGCTGAGGAGATAGGCCCCGCCCCTTTTTCGGCGGGCTCGTCTCCCGCTCTTCAACGGATTCTGGCAGGGGTTAAATATCTCCATATAGCCCCCGGAGGCTATATGTGAGGTATTTTTTGCCAAATAACAGGTTTCCATTGCTGCCCAGGGCGCCCCCCCCCCCCCAGCGCCCTGCACCCTCAGTGACTGCCGTGTGAAGTGTGCTGAGAGCAATGGCGCACAGCTGCAGTGCTGTGCGCTACCTTAAGAAGACTGAAGAGTCTTCTGCCGCCGCTTTCTGGACCTCTTCTCTTTTCGGCATCTGCAAGGGGGCCGGCGGCGCGGCTCCGGTGACCCATCCAGGCTGTACCTGTGATCGTCCCTCTGGAGCTAATGTCCAGTAGCCTAAGAAGCCAATCCATCCTGCACGCAGGTGAGTTCACTTCTTCTCCCCTAAGTCCCTCGATGCAGTGAGCCTGTTGCCAGCAGGACTCGCTGTAAAATAAAAAAACCTAAAGTAAACTTTTCTAAGCAGCTCTTTAGGAGAGCCACCTAGATTGCACCCTTCTCGGCCGGGCACAAAAACCTAACTGAGGCTTGGAGGAGGGTCATAGGGGGAGGAGCCAGTGCACACCACCTGATCCTAAAGCTTAACTTTTGTGCCCTGTCTCCTGCGGAGCCGCTATTCCCCATGGTCCTTTCAGGAACCCCAGCATCCACTAGGACGATAGAGAAACAGTTGTAACAGTCATTACACAAAAGCCCTACATCCAATCAGAGGGGCAACTGCTTACACAAATATCCTGATTTCTCTACCTCCATTCAGGGGGCAACTGCATACGCTAGGATTTCCCACAGCGAGCCCATAAAGGGTGTGAATGCTTTTGGAATTACCGTGAGCAACACTCAACACCCAAAACGGGCATCCCAAGACACAAAAGGTTTTGAGAATGTGTAAAATGTCATAAACGTGTGCAGGGAAGACCAGCTCGCTGCCTTGCTAAGCAGTCTGATCAATATAGATTGCTAAGGGGTGTATCACATGCAGGAGATGAAATGGGCTCGCAGAACTAGAAGAACTGGAATGCTGAGAAGCCAGCAGGATAAGTTCCTGATTTAAATGAAACATAGACACTAAGGGGGGAATTCAAAGTTGATCGTAGATGTAGTAAATTTAGAACTTCTACGATCATTTCCTCTGACATGCGGGGGGATGCCCACACAGGGCAAGTCTGCCGTGCATGTCAGGGTCAACCCACCCCACACAGGTATAAAAGCATGGCACAGCGGTGATGCTTATGTACCTGACTAGTAGCTCCCTGCCAGCATAGCTCCTGTGCAGCGGCAGGGAGCTACCCACCACGCTTTGGGTCACAGCAGCTGCGTGTGACATCACGCAGCCACCATGGCCCGCCCCCCCAAATGGTCCGGACACGCCTCCGTTGTCCAGACCACACCCCACCAACTCAAGGAAAATAAGTGGTTTACAGAGTGCGCAACAAGATCCAGAAGTCAGCCCAGCAAAGATATAAAGAAGTTTCACCTACTGCAAAACATTTTCACAGTTCTAGGATATAATATTCTCCACTAAGGCGCCTTCCAAATGTAACAAGTCATATTACTAATGCTTGTTCTCTTCAATCTTATACTTGTATTTCACAACCTATAGACTGTGTGTTTGTGTTCACCATCAGGTAAAAACATCGAATACCACACATGTAAAGAGAGAAAAAAAATAAGATTTTAATCCTACCGGTAAATCTCTTTCTCCTAGTCCGTAGAGGATGCTGGGGACTCCGTAAGGACCATGGGGATAGACGGGCTACGCAGGAGACATGGGCACTTTAATAATGAACTTTAGGTCTGGGTGTGCACTGGCTCCTCCCTCTATGCCCCTCCTCCAGACCTCAGTTAAAGAAACTGTGCCCAGACTTAACGGACAGTACGAGGAAAGGCGTTTTGTTAATCTAAGGGCAAGATTCACACCAGCCCACACCATCCACACCATATAACATGGAATATACTAACCAGTTAACAGAATGAACAAAACAGCATCAGCCAAAGACTGATCTTAACTGTAACATAACCCTTATTTAAGCAATAACTATATACAAGTCTTGCAGAAATATGTCCGCACTGGGACGGGCGCCCAGCATCCTCTATGGACTAGGAGAAAAAGATTTACCAGTAGGTTTAAAATCTTATTTTCTCTTACGTCCTAGAGGATGCTGGGGACTCCATAAGGACCATGGGGATTACACCAAAGCTCCCAAACGGGTGGGAGAGTGTGGATGACTCTGCAGCACCGATTGAGCAAACAGGAGGTCCTCCTCAGCCAGGGTATCAAACTTATTGAATTTTGCAAAGGTGTTTGAACCCGACCAAGTAGCAGCTCAGCACAGCTGTAGTGCAGAGACCCCTCGGGCAGCCGCCAAATAAGGGCCCACCTTCCTAGTGGAATGGGCCTTGACCGGTTTTGGTAACGGCAATCCAGCCGTAGAATGAGCCTGCTGAATCGTGTTACAGATCCCGCGAGCAATAGTCTGCTTTGAAGCAGCGCCAACCTTGTTGGCTGCACACAGGACAAACAGTGCTTCTGTTTTTCTGACTCTAGCCGTTCTGGCCACGTATATTTTCAAAGCCCTGACCACATCAAGGGACTCGGAATCCTCCAAGTTTCGCGTAGCCACAGGCACCACAATAGGTTGGTTCATATGAAAAGATGACACCACCTTAGGCAAAAATTGAGGACGGGTCCGCAATTCCACTCTATCCATATGGACAACCAGATAGGGGCTTTTATGAGACAAAGCCGCCAATTCCAACACTCGCCTAGCCGAAGCAAAGGCTAACAACATGACCACCTTCCAAGTGAGAGATTTTAACTCCACCATTTCAAGTGGTTCAAACCAGTGCGACTTAAGGAAACTCAACAACACATTAAGGTCCCAAGGCGCCACCGGAGGTACAAAAGGAGGCTGAATATGCAGCACTCCCTTCACAAAAGTCTGTACTTCTGGGAGAGAAGCTAATTATTTCTGAAAGAAAATGGATAAGGCCGAAATCTGAACCTTAATGGAGCCCAATTTTAGGCCCAAATTCACTCCAGTTTGTAGGAAGTGAAGGAAACGGCCCAGATGGAATTCTTCCGTAGGAGCATTCCTGGCCTCACACCAAAAAACATACTTTCGCCATATACGGTGATAATGTTTAGCTGTTACGTCCTTCCTAGCCTTTATCAGAGTAGGAATGACCTAATCCGGAATGCCCTTTTAAATTTAAAATGGGTCTGACCGAACCGTCCGGTTTCAGGACTACAAACAGGGTTGAGTAATAACCCCTCCCCTGTTGAAGTAGGGGAACCTTGACCACCACCTGTTGAAGATACAATTTGTGAATTGAATTTAACACCAACTCCCTTTCTGGGGGAGAAACCGGCTGGGCCGATTTGAAAAACCGGCGAGGAGGCACCTCTTCGAATTCCAGCTTGTAACCCTGGGAAACAATTTCTATTGCCCAGGGGTCCACTCGTGAGTTAATCCAGATATGGCTGAAAAGTCGAAGACGTGCCCCCACTGGGGTGGACTCCCGTAGTGGAGCCCCAGCATCATGCGGTGGATTTTGCAGAGGCCGGGGAGGACTTCTGCTCCTGGGAACTAGCTGTGTTGTGCAGCTTTTTTCCTCTGCCCTTACCTCTGGCAAGAAAGGACGCACCTCGTACTTTCTTGCTTTTCTGTGATCGAAAGGACTGCATTTGATAATGTGGCGCTTTCTTATGCTGTGAGGGAATATAAGGCAAAAAATTGGATTTACCAGCCGTAGCTGTGGAGACCAGGTCCGAGAGACCTTCTCCAAACAATTCCTCACCTTTGTAAGGTAAGACCTCCATATGCCTTTTTGAGTCGGCATCGCCTGTCCATTGCCAGGTCCATAGGACTCGTCTAGCAGAAATTGACATAGCGTTGACTCTAGAACCCAGTAAAGCAATGTCTCTTTGAGCATCTCTCATATATAAGACAGCATCTTTATATGTCCTAGGGTCAATAAGATGGTATCCTTATCCAGGGCTGATAAGGTATCTGTCCACGCTGCTACCGCACTACAAACCCAAGCCGACGCAATAGCCGGTCTGAGTAAAGTACCAGAATGTGTGTAAATGGACTTCAAAATAACTTCTTGCTTGCGATCAGCAGGATCCCTTAGGGTAGCCGTATCTTGGGATGGCAGCGCTACCTTTTTGGATAAGCGTGTCAACGCTTTGTCCACCCTAGGGGAGGATTCCCACCATATCCTGTCCTTTGCCGGGAAAGGATACGCCATAAGAATCCTTTTGGGTAGCTGCAGTTTTTTGTCTGGAGATTTCCACGCTTCTTCATACAACTCGTTCAGCTCATGAGAAGCGGGAAATGTTACCTCAGGTTTCTTTCCCTTATACATGTGTACCCTCGTGTCGGGGACAGGGGGTTCCTCTGTGATATGCAAAACATCTTTTATTGCAATAATCATATATCGAATACATTTAGCCAATTTTGGCTGTAACTTTACATCATCGTAGTCGACACTGGAGTCAGAATCCGTGTCGGTATCAGTGTCTATTATTTGGGATAGTGGGCGCTTTTGAGACCACGAAGGTCCCTGCGATATAGGAACAGACGTGGGTTGACTCCCTGGCTGTTCCCTAGTTTCAGCTTTGTCTAATCTTTTGTGCAATAAATTTACATCTGCACTTAAAACATTCCCCACATATCCATTCAGTCAGGTGTCGGCGTTGCCGACGGAGACATCACATTAATTTGCTTCACCTCCTCACTAGGAGAGCCTTCTACCTCAGACATGTCGACACATGTGTACCGACACACCACACACTTAGGGAATCCTCTTATCTGAAGACAGTTCCCCCTTAAGGCCCTTTGGAGAGACAGAGAGAAAGAGAGTATACCAGCACACACCCAGTGCTAATGACCCAGGAAAAAACACAATGTTTACCCAGATAACGCTGTAATCTGTATATTGCGCCAATTATGTGCCTCCCCCCCTTTTTTAAAACCCTCTTTCACTGTGGATAAGCAGGGGAGAGTACGGAGAGATTCCTCTCAGTGCTGTGCTGTGGAAAAAATGGCGCCAGTGAGTGCTGAGGAAGAAGCTCCGCCCCCTCGGCGGTGAGCTTCTGTCCCGCTCAAATATACTAAAAACCTGGCAGGGGCTCTTTATATATACAGTGCCCAGCTGTGTGTGTGTGTATATATATATATATATATTTGCCAGAAAAGAGGTTTTATTGCTGCCCAGGGCGCCCCCCCTGCGCCCTGCACCCTTACAGTGACTGCCATGTGTGAGGTGTATGGGAGCAATGGCGCACAGCTTTACTGCTATGCGTTACCTCAGTGAAGATTATGAAGTCTTCTGCCGCCTCTGAAGTCTTCTTTTCCTCTCATACTCACCCGGCTTCTATCTTCCGGCTCTGCAAGGAGGACGGCAGCGCGGCTCTGGGACGGACGGCGAGGGTGAGACCTGCATACCGATCCCTCTGGAGCTAATGGTGTCCAGTAGCCTAAGAAGCAGAGCATTGAAACTTACAGAAGTAAGTCTGCTTCTCTCCCCTCAGTCCCTCGATGCAGGGAGTCTGTTGCCAGCAGGCTCCCAGAAAATAAAAAACCTAACAAATATACTTTCTGACAGGAAACTCAGGAGAGCTCCCTGTAATGCACCCAGTCTCCTCTGGGCCCAGTAGTAAACTGAGGTCTGGAGGAGGGGCATAGAGGGAGGAGCCAGTGCACACCCATACCTAAAGTTCTTTCTTAAAGTGCCCAGGTCTCCTGCGTAGACCATCTATCCCCATGGTCCTTACGGTGTCCCCAGCATCCTCTAGGACGTAAGAGAAAAACACAATAGTGTAGAAATCCTTTTTATAGAATACCCAATATATTTAAACACATCTCACTCACAAAGTTCCCAGAAATTTCAGGCATATCAAGGTATCTTTATGTTCAAGATTTCCTCAAATAGACTCCACAAGAAATCCAAAATGGACCCAGCTTTCTTTGTGCTTTCAACCTGTAGGATATGTGTCAGAGTTGCCTCCAATACACACACAGCAGAAAGAGAGACCGATCGTGCAATATTCCCTTATACAAATAGGTTTTTTATTTTTACATAAATGCACTCACATGGTAAAGTAGAATAACAAGCATATCATATGTCTTTATCCTGCAATTCCCAAGAGGACACCACACTGGATTGCTGGGATGGTAGTTTACAGCAAGGTAAGTACGAGTCCCAGTTACCCACAGCTCAGCCTTCCAGGCAGTGTACAAACGGTGTGCAGGAATCCATCAGGATACAGACGACATGATCCCGCTTAACGCGTCTCGAATTTAACCTTTTTCAAAAGCAGATAGTGCCCATGTAGTAATAGACCTCCCTTATATACCCCCACAATTCATAAAAACCAAAGTCAGCTGTGGAACAGTTCGTTAGAACATTCAAACATCGCTCTTTCATTATCGTCACTTCCGGTCATGTGGTCTGCGTCTTCACAGGAACTCCCATCAAGCTCTCACACACTGCCCTTCCCGCTTGCGGCTCAAATGCGTTCCATATAGATAATCGTAACTTCCGGTCATGTGGGTCGCTATATCAATGAATTTCCACCAAGTCGCTGTGTGTTGTAATACTAATTTGCAGGTTACGTGCACTCCATATGGTCAGTCTTCATGACTTATATACATTTATCGACATTATATACATTAATACATTATATACATTAATCTATCTATCTATATCTATATATGTGCATCAATTCTCTATATTACAGGTTGAGTATCCCATATCCAAATATTCCGAAATACGGATTATTCCGAAGTACGGAATTTTTTTCGTGAGAGTGAGATAGTGAAACCTTTGTTTTCTGAAGGTCAATGTCCACAAACTTTGTTCAATACACAAAGTTATTAAAAATATTGGCTAAAATGACCTTTAGGCTGTGTGTATAAGGTGTATTTGAAACATAAATGCATTCTGTGTTTAGACTTAGGTCCCATCACCATGATATCTCATTATGGGATGCAATTATTCCAAAATACGGAAGAATCCGATATCCAAAATTCTTCCGGTCCCAAGCGTTTTGGATAAGGGATACTCAACCTGTATTTAGTTTGCATTGAGTGCTAATATGTGGTGGTAGACACGCCTGATAGGTGGTGCTAAACACGTCTTTCTAATCGTGCACCCCCTAATAAAATGTCCTGCGCACGCATATGAGTGCCGTATTCATATCTGATGATATAATAGGAACGTTGTTAATAATACGATTTTACTTACCGGTAAATCTATTTCTCGTAGTCCGTAGAGGATGCTGGGGACTCCGTAAGGACCATGGGGAATAGACGGGCTCCGCAGGAGATAAGGCACTTTAAGAAAGACTTTGGATTCTGGGTGTGCACTGGCTCCTCCCTCTATGCCCCTCCTCCAGACCTCAGTTAGGGAAACTGTGCCCAGAGGAGACGGACAATACGAGGAAAGGATTTTAGTTAATCCAAGGGCAAGATTCATACCAGCCACACCAATCATACCGTATAACCTATGATAAACTACCCAGTTAACAGCATGAACAACAACATAGTCTTGGTTCAAACCGATGAAACTATAACATAACCCTTATGTAAGTAATAACTATATACAAGTCTTGCAGAAGAAGTCCGCACTTGGGACGGGCGCCCAGCATCCTCTACGGACTACGAGAAATAGATTTACCGGTAAGTAAAATCTTATTTTCTCTAACGTCCTAGAGGATGCTGGGGACTCCGTAAGGACCATGGGGATTATACCAAAGATCCCAAACGGGCGGGAGAGTGCGGATGACTCTGCAGCACCGACTGAGCAAACAGGAGGTCCTCCTCAGCCAGGGTATCAAACTTATAGAACTTTGCAAAGGTATTTGACCCCGACCAAGTAGCAGTTCGGCATAGTTGTAGTGCCGAGACCCCTCGGGCAGCCGCCCAAGAAGAGCCCTCCTTACTAGAGGAATGGGCCTTAACCGATTTTGGTAACGGCAATCCAGCCGTAGAATGAGCCTGCTGAATCGTGTTACAGATACAGCGAGCAATAGTTTGCTTTGAAGCAGAGGCGCCAACCTTGTTGGCTGCATATAGATCAAACAGTGCTTCTGTTTTTCTGATCCTAGCCGTTCTGGCCACGTAAATTTTCAAAGCCCTGACCACATCAAGGGACTCGGAATCCTCCAAGTCACGTGTTCATATGAAAGGATGAGACCCCCTTAGGCAGGAATTGAGGACGGGTCCGCAATTCCGCTCTATCCATATGGAAAACCAGATAGGGGCTTTTTTGTGATAAAGCCGCCAATTCCGAAACTCGCCTAGCCGAAGCCAAGGCTAACAACATGACCACCTTCCAGGTGAGATATTTCCACTCCACTGTCTTAAGTGGTTCAACTTCAGGTAATGAGGCCAATTCTTTTTGAAAGAAAATGGATAAGACCGAAATCTGAACTTTTAATGGAGCCTAATTTTAGGCCCAAATTCACTCCAGTTTATAGGAAGTGAAGAAAACGGCCTAGGTGGAATTCTTCCATAGGAGCATTCCTGGACTCACACCAAGAAACATATTTTCTCCATATTCGGTGATAATGTTTAGATGTCACGTCCTTCCTAGCCTTTATTAGCGTAGGAATGACCTCATCCGGAATACCTTTTTCCGCTAGGATCCGGCGTTCAACCGCCATGCCATCAAACACAGCCGCGGTAAGTCTTGGAACAGACAGGGACCTTGTTGTAACAAGTCCTTCCTTTGAGGAAGAGACCACGGATCTTCTGTGAGCATTTCTTGCAGATCCAGATACCAGGTCTTTTGTGGCCAATCTGGAACAATAAGAATTGTTCTCACTCCTCATTTTCTTATTATCCTCAACACCTTGGGTATGAGAGGAAGAGGAGGAGGAGGAGGAAACACATATACCGACTGGAACACCCACGGTGTCACTAGGGCGTCCACAGCTACCGCCTGAGGGTCTCTTGACCTGGCGCAATATCTTTGTAGCTTTTGTTGAGACGGGATGCCATCATGTCTATTTGGGGTAGCCCCCACCGACATGCAATCTGCGCAAAGACTTCCTGACGAAGTCCCCACTCTCACAGATGCAGATCGTGTCTGCTGAGGAAGTCTGCTTCCCAGTTGTCCACTCCCAGAATGAAAACTGCTGACAGATCGCTTACATGATTCTCCACCCAGCAAAGAACTCTGGTGGCTTCCGCCATTGCCACTCTGCTCCTTGTGCCACCTTGGCGGTTTACATGAGCTACTGCGGTGATGTTGTCTGACTGGATCAGAACTGGTCGATTGCGAAGTAATATCTCCGCTTGATGTAGGGCGTTGTACATGGCCCTTAGTTCCAGGATGTTGATGTGAAGACAAGTCTCTTGACTTGACCAAAGTCCTTTGAAATTTCTTCCCTGTGTGTCCGCTCCCCAACCTCGGAGGCTCGCGTCCGTGGTCACCAGGATCTAGTCCTGACTGCCGAACCTGCAGCCCTCTAGAAGGTGAGCACTGTTTAGCCACCACAGGAGATATACTCTGGCCCTGGGGGACAGGGTGATCCGCTGATGCAATTGCAGATACGACCCGGACCATTTGTCCAATAGGTCCCATTGGAAGGCCCTTGCATGGAATCTGCCGTATGGAATGGCTTCGTATGTTGCCACCATCTTTCCCAGAACTTAAGTGCAATGATGTACTGACACTTGTTTTGGTTTCAACAAGTTCATGACTAAAGTCATGAGTTCCTGCGCTTTTTCCTTTGGAAGAAAAACCCTTTTCTGGTCTGTGTCCAGAATCATGCCCAAGAAGGGCAGACGAGTTGTAGGATTCAGCTGCGACTATGGAATATCGAGAATCCAGCGTTGTCGCTGTAACACATTCAGTGAAAGTGATACGCTGCTCAGCAACTTCACCCGTGATCTCGCTTTTATGAGGAGATCGTCCAAGTACGGGATAATTGTGACACCCTGCTAGCGCAGGAGCACCATCATTTCCGCCATTACCGTGGTGAAAATTCTTGGGGCCGTGGAAAGCCCAAACGGCAACGTCTGACATTGGCGGTACAGGATGGTCATTACCAATCTCAGGTACGCCTGATGAGGAGGATATATGGGGACATGCAGGTATGCATCCTTTATGTCCACAGATACCAAAAATCTCCCCATTCTAGGCTGGCGATGACCTCCCTGAGTGATTCCATCTTGAACCGTTTTAAGTAAAGGTTCAGGGATTTTAAATTTAAAATGGGTCTGACCGAACCGTCCGGTTTCGGAACCACAAACGGAGTTGAGTAGTACCCCTGCCCTCTTTGAAGCAGGGGAACCTCTACCACCACTTGTTGCATACACAATTTGTGAATCGCATGTAACACTATTTCCCTTTCCAGGGGTTGTTTCGGTAGGGCCAATTTGAAAAACGGTCGAGGAGGCACTTCTTCGAATTCCAGCTTGTAACCCTGGGAAACAATTTCTATTGCCCATGGATCCACCTGTAAGTGGACCCAGACGTGGCTGAACAGTCGAAGACGTGCGCCCACAGGAGCTGACTCCCACAGGGGAGCCCCAGCGTAATGCGGTGGATTTAGCAGAGGCCGGGGAGGACTTCTGTTCCTGGGAACTAGCTGTGTTGTGCAGATTTTTCCCTCTGCCCTTACCTCTGGCAAGAAAGGACGATCCACGTGCTCTCTTGCTTTTATTGGAACGAAAGGACTGCATTCGATAATGAGGCACTTTCTTAGATTGTGAGGGAATATATGGCAAAAAATTTGATTTACATGCCGTAGCCGTGGAGACGAGATCCAAGAGGTCCTCTCCAAACAATTCCTCACCCTTGTAAGGCAACAATTTAGTGCCCCCCCTCTCTTTTTTACCCTTCTGTAGTGCAGGACTGCAGGGGAGAGCCAGGGAGCGATCCTTCCAGTGGAGCTGTGAGGGAAAATGGCGCCAGTGTGCTGAGGGAGGTGGCTCCGCCCTTTTTTTGGCGGTCTTTGTCCCGCATTTTCTGTAATTCTGGCAGGGGTTAATTTACACCTATATAGCCTCGGGGACTATATATGGTGTATTTTTTGCCAGCCAAGGTGTTAATATTGCTGCTCAGGGCGCCCTTCCCCCCCAGCGCCCTGCACCCATCAGTGACCGGAGTGTGAGGTGTGCATGAGGAGCAATGGCGCACAGCTGCAGTGCTGTGCGCTACCTTGTTGAAGACCGAAGTCTTCTGCCGCCTATTTTCTGGACCACCTTCTTGCTTCTGGCTCTGTAAGGGGGACGGCGGCGCGGCTCCGGGACCGGACGACGAGGTCGGGTCCTGTGTTCGATCCCTCTGGAGCTAATGGTGTCCAGTAGCCTAAGAAGCCCAAGCTAGCTGCAAGCAGGTAGGTTCGCTTATTCTCCCCTTAGTGCCACATTGCAGTGAGCCTGTTGCCAGCAGATCTCACTGAAAATAAAAAACCTAAACTATGCTTTCTTCTAGGAGCTCAGGAGAGCCCCTAGTGTGCATCCAGCTCAGCCGGGCACAAAAATCTAACTGAGGTCTGGTGGAGGGTCATAGGGGGAGGAGCCAGTGCACACCAGATAGACCTAAAGCTTTCTTTAGTTGTGCCCAGTCTCCTGCGGAGAAGTCTATTCCCCATGGTCCTTACAGAGTCCCCAGCATCCACTAGGACGTCAGAGAAATTATCTATGTGTTCTGAAGTATATTCGCGTGCACTCTAAACCAAGCAGTATGGCAACAGTAACAGTTTCAACACTAAAACATAACTGGATGTGAAAACACAACTTATTCCCTAGAACAGAGGTCCCCAAACTGTGTGCCGTGGCTCCCTGGGGTGCCTCGGGACACTTGCAGGGGTGCCCTGGGTTTGTGGTCCAGGACCAATTCAAATTATTCATGGTCAATATAATAGGCAAAACCAGTGCTGTTGGCTGCCAGTCATAAAATATGTGGCCAAACAGAAGCAAATCTTTTCCCTCACCACACAACTGACCTTAAGGATGACATATAAACGCAATCTACTTCATGTAATATTTCTTTCTAAATTTCTCAATAAGAAATTTTTGGCCTAGGGGTGCCGTGTAAAAAAATTCTGATATTCTAGGGCACCGTGATTAAAAAAAGTTTGGAAACCACTGCCCTAGAAGATAAACACTCACACACACACCTATCTGACCAGTATATGTTTCTGGGAGTGATAATAAGATGAACAACACACCTAAACTGATATGTACTGGATAAGGTGAATATGTTCAACATAAAGTGATAATTGGTTACCCTGTCTTCAAACGATCTATTACTACAGATATTTGAAGTCCTGGGAAGGACAATAAAATCGTTAGGACTTTAAGGGGCTCTCTCAGCGGATAAAATATCAGTGTGATTCATGAGATATAGATAACGAGTGATCATATATGACCATATAGGACATTAATATACTCACTACATATGAGCAAATAGGACACTCTTTATTTACTTTGATCTCTAAGATATATTTATAAGAAGTTAATCCAGTAACATCCAATGCGCAGAACATTTACTTTTAATCACAATTTCTTTTTTATTTACACTTATTCTATCTTCCTTTTAATATTCGCTGGTTTTATTATATATTGTAATAAAAGTTATATTTTATCTTATATCCATAACTGTGCACCACCATAGGGCAATCTTTTTCTCCTTTTTTCTACTGTATATTTACATTGCCTGTGGTAGCACCCCCCAAAAAATATTTATTGCTGAACATGATTGTTATTAGATATTAAAAACGGGGGTCACCCATGTGATATAGACACACCTGTGCGGCCAGTTTCCATATAGCGAGAAAGAGTAAAGGTGGGTACACACTAATAGATATATCTGCAGATCAATTGATATGCAGATATATCTATGGACGGATCGAGCAGTGTGTTCAACATACTCACTGCCCGATCCGTCAGGGACTGACGTCATGAACTGGGCGGGCGTGTACACACGCCCACCCAGTTCAGCTGTCAATCACCGCTGTCCGCCGCAGCATGTGTGCGGGCAGTCGGCCGACCGCCCCTTTCACACACAGCGTTGCGCCAATATATCGATAGATATATTGCCCGTCGGCTGTGCTGCACGGCGGACGCGATACGTCTGTGAACGACGGACTTCACAGACGTATCGGCCGTACACACTGCCCGACAGTCCCGCGATATATCGGCCAGTGTGTATGGGCCTTTAGCCTAAGCAAACAAGCCTCTGACAGGGGACTAGCTTGTAATAGGGGCAGGTTCTCTCATGTCTACTCCAGTGTCGAACGCAGGATTTTTCTTGGGGTTTGGGGTTCCATGTGATTACATATATACAGTACATCATGCATACACACACCTATATAGCATACAGACACACACACCTCCCACTCACCAAGCAGAAGAAGGATCAGCTGCAGTCAAGACAAGGCCCCATTCTATTAGACTCCGTCCCCAATAATGCAGGTCTTCCTTGAAGCGGATAATGGGACCGCTGTGGCTATGCTAGCAGCTCTGAGTAGATGCCGGAACCTGGAGGAGCTCGCACAGACTTCCTCCAAACTGCAGGCTTCTGATAGGTGTGACACGACAAGCTATTCTGTAAGCATGGTGAGTGACATGCTGCTGGGGGCAGGGGTGTATGCAGCTTTAGGTCCCACAGTCCGACTACCGGCTCCCCGTTCAGGCCCCGCCCCCATTCATTCTGAGTTCGCTCATGCGCAGTCCGTTTTCTGAGGGGGAGGGAAGGTTGCAGTGTGAATCCGGGAGCTGCCATACAATATGTGGGGCAGCGGGGGACTCGAGCAAAACACAAGAGCAGAGCCGGATTAAGACCATGGGGGGCCCGGGCACTTAAGAGAGTGAGGCCCCTAATAGAGAAGGCAGAATATATATACAGTATAATTATATATATATATATATTTGCCTCCCCAAGCAGCACACGGCGGACCTCCTGCCCTGCACTCCCTTCCCCACTGCAGCAGCGGCCAGCCTGCCGCTCAGTCATTGGCTGGGCAAGTAATTAGTACACCCACCCCTCCCCCCACCCCACCTCTCTCAGCTCCACTGGTCTTATCCCCCACTGTGAGAAGTAGAGATGAGCGGGTTCGGTTCCTCTGAATCCGAACCCGCCCGAACATCAGCTTTTTTTTCACGGGTCCGAGCAGGCTCGGATCCTCCCGCCTTGCTCGGTTAACCCGAGCACGCCCGAACATCATCATCCCTCTGTCGGATTCTCGCGAGACTCGGATTCTATATAAGGAGCCGCGCGTCGCCGCCATTTTCACACGTGCATTGAGATTGATAGGGAGAGGACGTGGCTGGTGTCCTCTCCGTTTAGATTAGAGACACTTGACTTGAGTTGATTGATTTACTAATTTTGGGGAGCATTAGGAGGAGTACTCAGTACAGTGCAGCAGAGTTTTGCTGATAGTGTGACCACCAGTTTAATTTTAATCCGTTCTCTGCCTGAAAAAAAACGATACACAGTCACATACCATATCTGTGCTCAGCCTCAGTGTGCTGCATGATAATATGATAATGATATATCATCTATGTATGTATATCTGACTGTGCTGAGTGCTCACTGCCAGTGCTCACACAGCTTAATTGTGGGGGAGACTGGGGAGCAGTTATAGCAGGAGTACAGTGCACACTTTTGCTGCCAGTGTGACCACTGACCACCAGTATATTGTCTGCCTGAAAAAGTTAAACAAAGACTCCTGTGGTGTTTTTTTTTTTATTCTATAAACGCATTCTGCTGACATTGTCCAGCAGTTCCGTCATTCATTATATTATATAAATATTTACCTGCAGTAGTGTTATATTTTTTTTGTTCATCTCTATCATCTTTATCATCTCTATATTAGCAGACGCAGTACGGTAGTCCACGGCTGTAGCTACCTCTGTGTCATCAGTGCTCGTCCATAATTGTATACCTACCTGTGGTGGGGGTTTTTTTTCTATCTTCTTCATACTAGTAGTTCAGCAGTCTTCTGACAGTGTCCAGCAGGTCCATCATTATATTATATATACCTGCAGTAGTGATATATATATATTTTTTATATCATTAATTATCATCTCTATACTAGCAGACGCAGTACGGTAGTCCACGGCTGTAGCTACCTCTGTGTCGTCAGTCACTCGTCATCCATAAGTATACTAGTATCCATCCATCTCCATTGTTTACCTGAGGTGCCTTTTAGTTGTGCATATTAAAATATGGAGAACAAAAATGTTGAGGTTCCAAAAATAGGGAAAGATCAAGATCCACTTCCACCTCGTGCTGAAGCTGCTGCCACTAGTCATGGCCGAAATGATGAAATTCCATCAACGTCGTCTGCCAGGGCCGATGCCCAATGTCATAGTACAGAGCATGTAAAATCCAAAACACAAAATATCAGTAAAAAAAGGACTCAAAAATCTAAAATAAAATCGTCGGAGGAGAAGCGTAAACTTGCCAATATGCCATTTACCACACGGAGTGGCAAGGAACGGCTGAGGCCCTGGCTTATGTTCATGGCTAGTGGTTCAGCTTCACATGAGGATGGAAGCACTCAGCCTCTCGCTAGAAAAATGAAAAGACTTAAGCTGGCAAAAGCACAGCAAAGAACTGTGCGTTCTTCGAAATCACAAATCCCCAAGGAGAGTCCAATTGTGTTGTTTGCGATGCCTGACCTAACCAACACTGGACGTGAAGCGCATGCGCCTTCCACCATTTGCATGCCCCCTGCAAGTGCTGGAAGGAGCACCCGCAGTCCAGTTCCTGATAGTCAGATTGAAGATGTCAGTGTTGAAGTACACCAGGATGAGGAGGATATGGGTGTTGCTGGCGCTGGGGAGGAAATTGACAAGGAGGATTCTGATGGTGAGGTGGTTTGTTTAAGTCAGGCACCCGGGGAGACACCTGTTGTCCGTGGGAGGAATATGGCCATTGACATGCCTGGTGAAAATACCAAAAAAATCAGCTCTTCGGTGTGGAAGTATTTCAACAGAAATGCGGACAACAGGTGTCTAGCCGTGTGTTGCCTTTGTCAAGCTGTAATAAGTAGGGGTAAGGACGTTAACCACCTCGAAAAATCCTCCCTTACGTCACCTGCAGCGCATTCATCATAAGTCAGTGTTATGCACACCAGTGCCTGCAGGAATGTACTGGTGTTTGAACTGTTATGCACACCAGTGCCTTCAGGAATGTACTGGTGTCTGAACAGAGAGGGATGCAAAACAAATGAACTCACAGACAGACTAGGATATATGACATAACGTACACAGAAGGTGATAGGGTAACAAAACCAACACAGAGTGAACAGAGAAGCCCAGAGGCTAAGAAACTGGGTGTCTCCCTAGTATTAGAAATGCTCAGATGGAAAAAGCAAGATGTTGTGTTTTAATACGTAGAGAACCCGAAATGTTGTTGCTAAGGGCAACAGCAAAACCCTAAAGGGTTACCAACGGGTGTGGCAGTAAACTCCTTGGTCAGAGATGAAATAATAGACACAAGGAGAGTCTCCACAATCCTTATTCTCACTTGCAGGGCCCAGGTTCAGCTTACTGCCACTAAACTGACACATGGACGCCCTGCACAGTGAGAGAGGATTAAGCAGGCAGGTCTGAAAGTACAGCCACAAACCTGCTGGGTTCACAGAATAGCAAAAGAACCTCAGCAGGCTAAACGACTGACTCCAGTCTTACTGCTAGGTCTGGATTGGCAGAGTGTAGTACCAAATTCCCAGGCCTATTTGCAGTAAGCAACAACAAATACAAAGCTACACAGTACTGGCTAACTTTCAGGAACTGACTAACCAACAAAGATTCAGCAGCATCTGCTTAACCTGAGAAGAGGCCTTATAAAGCAGGTGCTGTCCACGCCCCCCTCAGACCTCACAGACTGTGAGCACAAAAACCAGCACCGGATCCCCTGCCTGTAACCACTGCACAGCAAAAGACCCAAACCGGAGTATCAGCTGCGCTCAGGTTACTCCGCTAGCACTTGTCTCCCGGTTGCCATGACGACGTGGCAGCACAGGGCAGGAGACCATAACAGTACCCCCCTCTGACGAGGGGTCAAAGAACCCCTACCACCGGGTTTATCGGGGAACTGCGAGAAGAAAGAGCGTATCAGTCTGGGGGCATGAAGATCACAACTGCGCACACACGACCGCTCCTCCGGGCCATACCCCTTCCAGTGCACCAAAAATGACAGCCGACCCCGGACCATGTTGGAGTCAAGAATCCTTTCAACAACAAACTCCCTCTGGCCACGTATCAGAAAAGGGGAAGGTCTTCCTCTGGAAGAAGGATTACTAATCGCCCGTTTTAAAACGGAACAATGAAATGTTTTATTGATACCCAAAGAACGGGGCAGATCTAACTGAAATGCCACCGGATTGATAACCCTGGTGATCTTATAAGGGCCGATGAACCGGGGGCCTAACTTATGAGATGGCTGTCTCAACTTCAAATTCTTAGTAGACAACCAGACGAAGTCTCCTAATTTGAAGCTGCAGGGTCTTTTCCGCTTATCAAAAACCCTTTTGGTCACTAATGACACAGACACAAGGGCTTTCTTCACTTTCCTCCAAATACCTCTACGGACCGAAACGACAGAGGAACCACCAGGCGTGGAGTCCAGGGGGTCAAAAGAATTTGCCTTAGGATGATGCCCATACACACAAAGGAAGGGAGAGATCCCTGTAGCAGAGTGAGCCGCGTTGTTATAGGCAAACTCCGGCATTGACAGATGAGCCACCCAGTCAGTCTGACACTTGGAGACATAACACCTGAGGAACTGCTCCAAGGACTGGTTCACCCTTTCAGTCTGCCCATTAGACTGCGGATGGTAGCCTGACGACAAGCTGACAGAAATCTGGAGATCGGAACAAAATGCCCTCCAGAATTTGGGCACAAACTGGGATCCGCGGTCAGAGGACCACATCGAGTGGCAACCCGTGGAGACGCACAACATGCAGCATAAATAATTCAGACAGGCGTCTGGCCGATGGCAGCCCAACCAGTGGAACGAAGTGCGCCATCTTCGAAAACCTGTCAACGACAACCCAGATGGCTGTCATCCCCGAGGATTTGGGCAAGTCCACAACAAAATCCATTGAAATGTGGGTCCATGGCTTAGATGGAATAGAGAGTGGATGTAATGGGCCAACAGGAACCCCTCTAGGGGTCTTATTTCGGGCACAGATGTCACATGCCCGAACCCACTGATCCACATCCTTAGCCACCGAGGGCCACCACACCGCCCTAGATAGCAACTCCCGAGTTCTGGCAATACCCGGGTGACCTGCCGACTTCTTGGCATGGAATTCCAGGAACACTCGCTGTCTTAACCTAGGAGGCACAAACAAAAGACCTACCGGAAGGTCTGGAGGAGCCTGCTCCTGTGCTCTAAGAACTAATGACAAGAGGTCCTGGGTAATGCCCACTTTAATACATGAAGGGGACACAATGGGCAACGGCTCCTCAGTGGTCTCCTGGATTGGAGCAAAACTCTGCGAGAGCGCATCAGCCTTGATGTTTTTTTGACCCAGGGCGATATGTTATCAAAAAATTAAAGCGAGCAAAAAACAAAGCCCATCGTGCCTGCCTGGCATTGAGATGCTTCGCTGACTCTAAATATGCCAAATTCTTATGGTCGGTGAGAATTGAGACCACAAACTTAGCCCCCTCAAGCCAGTGTCTCCACTCCTCGAGTGCATCCTTAATAGCCAACAATTCCCGGTTACCCACGTCATAATTCATCTCGGCAGGCGAAAATTTACGGGAAAAGTAAGCACAGGGATGAAGGCGATTATCAGACACTCCCATCTGAGAAAGCACTGCCCCAATACCCATCTCAGAGGCATCCACCTCCACCACAAAAGGACGCTCTGGATCTGGGTGTCGCAGCACCTTGCCCGAGACAAATGCCCTTTTGAGACGGGCAAAAGCCGCTTTGGCCTCACGAGACCAGTGAGCAACATCCGCCCCTTTCTTAGTGAGTGCCACCAAGGGCGCCACTATAGACGAAAATCCAGCGATAAATCGTCTATAAAAATTTGCAAAGCCCAGGAAACGCTGAAGCGCCTTCAAACTAGTGGGCTGCACCCAATCCAGGACTGCCTGTACCTTGGAACCCTCCATTTGGAAACCTTCTGGGGAGATAATATATCCTAGAAATGCGATTTGCTGAACTTCAAATTCGCACTTCTCCAGCTTCGCCCCAAGCCGGTGGTCTCTGAGTTTCTGGAGGACTAAGCGTACATGCTTCCGATGTTCCTCCAGGGAATGGGAGAAGATTAGGATGTCATCTAAGTATACAACTAAGAATCTATCCAAATATTCCCTGAGCACATCGTTCATGAAATCCTGGAAGACTGCCGGGGCATTACAGAGCCCAAAAGGCATCACCAAATATTCATAATGCCCTGAGTGGGTATTAAAGGCAGTCTTCCATTCATCCCCCTCTCTTATTCGGATTAGATTGTACGCACCGCGTAGGTCAATCTTAGAAAAAATGGTGGCAGTACGAAGCTGGTCAAACAAGACCGAAATGAGAGGCAGTGGGTATGAGTTTTTAATCGTAATACGGTTCAATTCCCTGAAGTCGATGCAGGGTCGCAACGAACCGTCCTTTTTACCCACGAAGAAGAACCCCGACCCAACTGGAGACTGTGAAGGTCTGATAAATCCCTTAGCCAAGTTCTCCTGAATGTACTCTGCCATAGCCGGAGTCTCAGGACGTGACAGGGAGTACAACCTGCTCTTGGGAAGCTTAGCTTTCGGCAACAAATCAATGGCACAGTCATAGGGGCGATGGGGAGGTAGTACCTCTGCAACTTTTTTGGAGAAAACGTCCGCAAAATCTGCATAACACCCTGGCAATCCTGGCAAACTTAGCTGCGAGAGCCTGACTGGAAGGCTCAAGCAACTCCTGAAACAATCAGTACCCCAACTAAGAATCTCCCCAGAGACCCAGTCAAATTGAGGATTGTGGGCCCTTAACCAGGGTAACCCCAACACCAATGGGGCAAAAGTACAGACAGTCACATAAAAGGACAATTTTTCAGAGTGTGTGGCTCCAATAAACAAAGAAATCTGGCTAGTGCAAGAGGTAATTTTACCCTGGGATAATGGTTCCCCGTTTAACCCACAAATCTCAATTTCCGACGCCAAGGGTACTAAGGAAACAGAGTGTTTCAGGGCGAATTGGCGGTCCATAAAAACCCCGTCGGCCCCACTGTCCACAAAGGCCTCAGTCTTGACAGTTTGACAGAGAATCTTCAAGGTCACCGGAATGATAAAAGTCTTCTTGGGAAATTCTGACTTCTGGCCTGACAGGATATTTCCCATCACCCTCAGGCCCTGAAGTTTTCTGGCTTTTCTGGGCATGATACTACCACATGACCCTTATTCCCACAGTACAAACACAACCCCTGCTGTCTCCTCCGCGTCTTCTCACGGGAGGAGAGGCGGGTAGCCCCAATCTGCATAGGCTCCTCGGAAAATTCCTCAGAGTCTGAGGTTCCCTTGGGAAAGAAGGAAACCTCAGTCTCCCTTTCAAGCCTACGCTCTTCTCAGCCGTCTATCCACCCGGATGGATAACTGCATGAGCTGATCCAAGCTATCAGGCAAGGGATATTGTACCAGTTGGTCTTTTATCTGGTTAGAAAGACCTCTTCGGTACTGGTGTCTCAGGGCTGGGTCATTCCACTGGGTATCATGGGCCAACCTCCGAAACTCCGTACAGTAAACCTCAACTGGCCTTCGCCCTTGCTTAAGGATCGAAATCTGAGCCTCGGCAGAGGCCGTCTTGTCAGGGTCATCATACAACATGCCCAGTGCCGTAAAAAAAGCATCAACACTTTTAAGCGACGGACAATCAGGCTGCAACCCATATGCCCAGACCTGTGGGTCTCCTTGTAGCAAGGAAATCACTATGCACACCCGCTGAATCTCTGACCCAGAAGACTGAGGCCTAAGCTGGAAATATAACTTGCAGATCTCCTTGAAACAAAAGAACTGCGAGCGATCTCCAGAAAAACGATCCGGAAGATTTACTTTCGGCTCCTTAACCCCTGAAGGTGCTGCTGCTGCGGGAGCTCCGCCAGCGGCCTGCGAGGTGTGCATTTTAATGGACAAATCATTAAATTGACGAGTCAGGACCTGCACCTGATTGACCACCTGTTGCAACGTATTTTGAGGGGTATGCTCCATATTCCCACAAAATTTCAACAGGAGTATTGGGCTGCTGAATATGTTATGCACACCAGTGCCTGCAGGAATGTACTGGTGTTTGAACTGTTATGCACACCAGTGCCTGCAGGAATGTACTGGTGTCTGAACACAGAGGGATGCAAAACAAATGAACTCACAGACAGACTGGGAAATATGACATAACGTACACAGAAGGTGATAGGGTAACAAAACCAACACAGAGTGAACAGAGAAGCCCAGAGGCTAAGAAACTGGGTGTCTCCCTAGTATTAGAAATGCTCAGATGGAAAAAGCAAGATGTTGTGTTTTAATACGTAGAGAACCCGAAATGCTGTTGCTAAGGGCAACAGCAAAACCCTAAAGGGTTACCAACGGGTGTGGCAGTAAACTCCTTGGTCAGAGATGGAATAATAGACACAAGGAGAGTCTCCACAATCCTTATTCTCACTTGCAGGGCCCAAGTTCAGCTTACTGCCACTAAACTGACACATGGACGCCCTGCACAGTGAGAGAGGATTAAGCAGGCAGGTCTGAAAGTACAGCCACAAACCTGCTGGGTTCACAGAATAGCAAAAGAACCTCAGCAGGCTAAACGACTGACTCCAGTCTTACTGCTAGGTCTGGATTGGCAGAGTGTAGTACCAAATTCCCAGGCCTATTTGCAGTAAGCAACAACAAATACAAAGCTACACAGTACTGGCTAACTTTCAGGAACTGACTAACCAACAAAGATTCAGCAGCATCTGCTTAACCTGAGAAGAGGCCTTATAAAGCAGGTGCTATCCACGCCCCCCTCAGACCTCACAGACCGTGAGCACAAAAACCAGCAACGGATCCCCTGCCTGTAACCACTGCACAGCAAAAGACCCAAACCGGAGTATCAGCTGCGCTCAGGTTACTCCGCTAGCACTTGTCTCCCGGTTGCCATGACGACGTGGCAGCACAGGGCAGGAGACCCTAACAGTCAGTGACAAGTTCAAAAACTTTGGGCGACAGCGGAAGCAGTCCACTGACCAGTAAATCCCTTCCTCTTGTAACCAAGCTCACGCAAACCACCCCACCAACTCCCTCAGTGTCAATTTCCAGGAATAAACAACAAAATGGTAGTACTTTCAGATGAGCGCAGTAAGGAGTAAGGTGCTGCCCAGGTCCAAACCAGAGGAGACAAACACAAATCTCCGGCAGTAATGTACAAGGAAAAGGTGATAATGGACCCCTGGCGCACAATATTCGTGGATGCTACTAATTACTCCTATAACTGAATAATGGAGCCAACATGTGCTGTTTAACACACAAACTAACAATATTTATTAAAACACAATCCCCACCCGGGAATAAACAATAATGTATTAAAAACGTGATAAAACAAATAAACAGAGATACAGTGAATGGATGGGAACCGGGTGCTTTCATTAAGTGCTTTCCGTGCTCAGAGTCCTTCTTAAATAGAGGGAAAATCTCTCACCATAGTTCATAGCCGCGGTGGGCTAGCTTTAAAGAGATAGCTGGGGTCCTAGGCTGAATTGCCCAGCACCACCGCAGCAGGCGTATCAGCTTATAGTCACCGGTTCCCGAGTATCCACCACGTCTGTCCTCATCCAATTAACGCGTTTCGGTCTGGTATTGGCCTTTCTCAAAGTTGGATGAGGGATGTCCTCAATGCTGGCTTTTTATTTCATTACTAATTGCTGTATAACAACCGGTAATTCGTTCCTCCTGCTACTTCCGGGTTAGTCAACCGGAAGTAAGGCGCATGCGTTCCAAATACCAGGGAAGATATTATTTGCGTTCCACTGGCGATTCGGCTATGTCCTCTCACGACTTCCGCATATCCATGCTTCAAGGTCTCATGTTTGCGGGTCAAACGTCACCGGAAATGACGTGCTTGCGGTGCAAAACCTCTCTTCCTCCACACGAAATCTCAATTTGATATGCGTTGCACCTTATATTACTGGATAACCTATCCGTTGTTCCATATGTAGATTGGTAATCTGATTTACCCCATCTATACCAAACTAGGTGGTACTTTATGTTCCCAACCTGTCCATCCCTATTACCAAGATGGGGTAAATTACTTTCGCATGTGTATCCATTCAAAGAGTCCATATATTTAGTGGAGAAAGAAATAGACAAGAGATTAATACATGACAAATTAAATGAATTTAAAATAAATTTAAAATTAATTTAAGAATATTTTAGAAACAATATAAAATTCAAATGGTTAAGCAATTGATAAAAAATTGTTAGAAATGGAATGGGGTAGGGAGATAATATACGGAAATATTTATACTAGGAGAATGGAACTAAACATAACTCCTAGAAACAGAATGGAAAAAATCATAAAAATCATAAAAACCATTTCAACTCAAAATCAACGTTGAGGCCGTTTGGTTTTATGATGTTTAACATGTAGATCCACTTCATCTCGCTCTTTGCTAATCTGGTTTCTACATTATTACTTCTCCAATCTGGTTTAATTTGTTGTATACCCAAATACCTCTTGATTTGGCCTTCACATTTACCGTGTGTAGTCCTAAAATGTTCTGATAAAGGGTGTGTATCGAGGCCTTTCCGGATATTATACACGTGTTCTGCCGCTCTTATTTTCAATGGTCTAGACGTTTTTCCAATGTACACGTGCCCACATCCACATTCCAGTAGGTAAATCACATTTTTGGAATGGCATGTTATAAATTCATTTATTTTATACACTTTACCCTTATATTCAAATTCTGTTGTTTTTCTTACCACGTCTTTTTTTGTGGTAGACCGACACATGATACAAGACCCACAACGATGGAACCCTTTATTACACGATCTCACTGTGTTTTTTTCTTGCAGGCTACTTTGTACTACATGGTCCTTAATGGACTTTGCTTTCTTGTAGATGAAAACAGGTTTGGGCGGAAGATAACTTCCCAAAACAGGATCATCCAATAGGATGCGCCAATTGTTTTTAAAGATTTTTTCTATCCTTTTGTAGTTTCCACCATACTGAGTAATAAAGGCCCATTGATAGGGGTTATCTCTACAGGGTTGTGGCTCCTTTACTTTCAAAAGATCTTTTCTTTCGATTTTTTCCACTCTCTTCTTTGCTGCTTCTAATAATGACGGGTCATATCCTTTTTCCAAGAACCTATTCGACATTTCGTCCATTTGCGAATTTAAAATGACAGGGTCTGTGCAGTTCCTCTTCAGACATTTGTATTGACCCACTGGAATATTATTTAGCCATCTAAAATGATGTTCACTATTTATATGAAGGTAAGCATTAGAATCTGTAAGTTTACGATGCGTTTTTGTGCAAATTCTCTGATCTTGAATATATACCCTTAGATCCAAAAACACCAAATCTTCTTTGCTTTGGGTGTATGTTAAAACAATGTTGAACTGGTTGTTATTTAAAATTTCTTTAAAAACTTCCAAAGATTCATCATCTCCATTCCAAATACAGAAAATGTCATCAATGAACCGCCACCAGCAAACCAGGCCCGCTCCCTGCCCCCTCACCTGATCTATGGTAAGGCTCTCCCAATAGGCCATGTAGAGGTTTGCATAGCTGGGAGCGAACCTGGTGCCCATGGTGGTCCCTCTAGTTTGTAGGTAATAAGAACCATCGAAATAAATGTAATTATTCTGAAGAATGAAATCAATCGCTTCCATCAGAAAAGACTTGGTTTCTTCTTTAAATCACTTTTGTTTAAAAAATATTCGATGGCTATTTTCCCTTTGTCCCAATCAATGATTGTATATAAAGTGCTTACATCTGCGCTCATTAAAGTGCTATTCATTTCCCAAGGTATCTCTTCAAGTTTCCTCTATATCTCCTGTATCCTTCAAATAGACACTGGTAGTTACTACCAAAGTCTGTAAAAAAGAATCCACCATTGCAGAGAGATTGGACGTGACACTGTTGGTTCCTGTAATTATTGGGCGTCCCGGAGGATTTTTTGCATCCTTGTGTACCTTGGGTAACACATAGATAGTGGGAGTTGAGGGGTCACTCACATTAATGAACTCCTGCTCACTCTCTGTAATTGCTCCACTATCTACTGCCTTTTTTGTTAACATCTTCAATTTTTCAATTATACTTTTTTTGTGGGTCAGATTTCAATTTTTTGTATGTGTCCTGATCTCCCAGCTGTCTGTACACTTCCTTTAGGTAATATTCTTTTGTCATTACTACGACTCCTCCCCCCTTGTCGGCTGGCTTTATTATAATTTCATCATTAGATTGTAATAACTCCATCGCCTGGAATTCCTTTTTGGTAAGGTTCCTTTTCTTCGACCGTGGTATGGTTCTAAGCTCCTTAGACACAATGGAATTGAAGCAATTAATGCTTCCACCTTTTATATGCTGAGGATAGAAGCTAGACTTTTTCTTAAATTTTGAAACCTCAATGGTTTCCTCCTTATTTGACGGCTCCTTACTCAAAAATATTTTTTTAAGGGTGATCTTCCTGATGTATTTTTGGAGATCAATAAAAAGATCAAATGGATTGGGGTCACTAGATGGGGCAAATTTCAGACCCTTTAAAAGTACACTTTGCTCATGAGGGGTCAAGACATGACTACTGAGATTAAATATTTTACTCTCAGTGTCAATGGTACACCCAGTATTTCCTATCTGTGTATTCTCCGTGTCATTGGCTACTTTCTTTTTACACTTTTTTGTGGGGTTCTTATGGGGTTTTATTTCGCCCCCTCTCTTCCCCCTTTTGGTTTTCTTTAAGTGTGTAATGATCATTCCCTCCTTGGGGATCGCCGGCCCCTTCCTAAAAAATGACGGATATCTCTCGGGGTTGATGGTTTCTCTTGTCTTAAGTTCTCCTCAATATAATTCCCTTCTGTATTGGAATTACCCATTTTTTTGTACATATCTTTCCTTCTTGTTGTATATTTTGTAGATTGATGGTGATCCCTTCTCCCATCAGGATTATCATATCTCCTTCTTGTGTCAAAACTGGGGGGAGGTTTATCAAATGGTTGCCTTCTATCCCAATTCCGATAATGATTCCTTTCGATGAACCCACTATTCCTATTCATGGGGGAATCTTGAAATTTTCTTTTAGAACCAATGGCTTTTTCCCGCCAAACTGGAGTGGGAACAGCTTGTTGTGTTACCTTCTGTTTCTTAGTGTTCAGTCTAATGGGGTCAGGTAAAAGTCCCCTCTTTAGGTTCATTACAATCTCTCTGAAGTTATTTAAAGGTATTAGTTGATCCCTTTATTGATTCAAAAGAAGTGAAAGAGAGAGAGAAAGAGATACTCCATAAACTAGAAAAAGAAACCAAGGAGTTAAAAAATAGGAAGAAACGCAAACTTCAGAGAGATTGTAATGAACCTAAAGAGGGGACTTTTACCTGACCCCATTAGACTGAACACTAAGAAACAGAAGGTAACACAACAAGCTGTTCCCACTCCAGTTTGGCGGGAAAAAGCCATTGGTTCTAAAAGAAAATTTCAAGATTCCCCCATGAATAGGAATAGTGGGTTCATTGAAAGGAATCATTATCGGAATTGGGATAGAAGGCAACCATTTGATAAACCTCCCCCCAGTTTTGACACAAGAAGGAGATATGATAATCCTGATGGGAGAAGGGATCACCATCAATCTCCAAAATATACAACAAGAAGGAAAGATATGTACAAAAAAAATGGGTAATTCCAATACAGAAGGGAATTATATTGAGGAGAACTTAAGACAAGAGAAACCATCGACCCCGAGGGATAGCCGTCATTTTTTAGGAAGGGGACGGCGATACCCAAGGAGGGAATGATCATTACACACTTAAAGAAAACCAAAAGGGGGAAGAGAGGGGGCGAAATAAAACCCCATAAGAACCCCACAAAAAAGTGTAAAAAGAAAGTAGCCAATGACACGGAGAATACACAGATAGGAAATACTGGGTGTACCATTGACACTGAGAGTAAAATATTTAATCTCAGTAGTCATGTCTTGACCCCTCATGAGCAAAGTGTACTTTTAAAGGGTCTGAAATTTGCCCCATCTAGTGACCCCAATCCATTTGATCTTTTTATTGATCTCCAAAAATACATCAGGAAGATCACTCTTAAAAAATTATTTTTGAGTAAGGAGCCGTCAAATAAGGAGGAAACCATTGAGGTTTCAAAATTTAAGAAAAAGTCTAGCTTCTATCCTCAGCATATAAAAGGTGGAAGCATTAATTGCTTCAATTCCATTGTGTCTAAGGAGCTTAGAACCATACCACGGTCGAAGAAAAGGAACCTTACCAAAAAGGAATTCCAGGCGATGGAGTCATTACAATCTAATGATGAAATTATAATAAAGCCAGCCGACAAGGGGGGAGGAGTCGTAGTAATGACAAAAGAATATTACCTAAAGGAAGTGTACAGACAGCTGGGAGATCAGGACACATACAAAAAATTGAAATCTGACCCACAAAAAAAGTATAATTGAAAAATTGAAGATGTTAACAAAAAAGGCAGTAGATAGTGGAGCAATTACAGAGAGTGAGCAGGAGTTCATTAATGTGAGTAACCCCTCAACTCCCACTATCTATGTGTTACCCAAGGTACACAAGGATGCAAAAAATCCTCAGGGACGCCCAATAATTACAGGAACCAACAGTGTCACGTCCAATCTCTCTGCAATGGTGGATTCTTTTTTACAGACTTTGGTAGTAACTACCAGTGCCTATTTGAAGGATACAGGAGATATAGAGGAAACTTGAAGAGATACCTTGGGAAATGAATAGCACTTTAATGAGCGCAGATGTAAGCACTTTATATACAATCATTGATTGGGACAAAGGGAAAATAGCCATCGAATATTTTTTAAACAAAAGTGATTTTAAAGAAGAAACCAAGTCTTTTCTGATGGAAGCGATTGATTTCATTCTTCAGAATAATTACTTTTATTTCGATGGTTCTTATTACCTACAAACTAGGGGGACCGCCATGGGCACCAGGTTCGCTCCCAGCTATGCAAACCTCTACATGGCCTATTGGGAGAGCCTTACCATAGATCAGGTGAGGGGGCAGGGAGCGGGCCTGGTTTGCTGGTGGCGGTTCATTGATGACATTTTCTGTATTTGGAATGGAGATGATGAATCTTTGGAAGCTTTTAAAGAAATTTTAAATAACAACCAGTTCAACATTGTTTTAACATACACCCAAAGCAAAGAAGATTTGGTGTTTTTGGATCTAAGGGTATATATTCAAGATCAGAGAATTTGCACAAAAACGCATCGTAAACCCACAGATTCTAATGCTTACCTTCATATAAATAGTGAACATCATTTTAGATGGCTAAATAATATTCCAGTGGGTCAATACAAACGTCTGAAGAGGAACTGCACAGACCCTGTCATTTTAAATTCGCAAATGGACGAAATGTCGAATAGGTTCTTGGAAAAAGGATATGACCCGTCATTATTAGAAGCAGCAAAGAAGAGAGTGGAAAAAATCGAAAGAAAAGATCTTTTGAAAGTAAAGGAGCCACAACCCTGTAGAGATAACCCCTATCAATGGCCCTTCATTACTCAGTATGGTGGAAACTACAAAAGGATAGAAAAAATCTTTAAAAACAATTGGCGCATCCTATTGGATGATCCTGTTTTGGGAAGTTATCTTCCGCCCAAACCTGTTTTCATCTACAAGAAAGCAAAGTCCATTAAGGACCATGTAGTACAAAGTAGCCTGCAAGAAAAAAACACAGTGAGATCGTGTAATAAAGGGTTCCATCGTTGTGGGTCTTGTATCATGTGTCGGTCTACCACAAAAAAAGACGTGGTAAGAAAAACAACAGAATTTGAATATAAGGGTAAAGTGTATAAAATAAATGAATTTATAACATGCCATTCCAAAAATGTGATTTACCTACTGGAATGTGGATGTGGGCACGTGTACATTGGAAAAACGTCTAGACCATTGAAAATAAGAGCGGCAGAACACGTGTATAATTTCCGGAAAGGCCTCGATACACACCCTTTATCAGAACATTTTAGGACTACACACGGTAAATGTGAAGGCCAAATCAAGAGGTATTTGGGTATACAACAAATTAAACCAGATTGGAGAAGTAATAATGTAGAAACCAGATTAGCAAAGAGCGAGATGAAGTGGATCTACATGTTAAACATCATAAAACCAAACGGCCTCAACGTTGATTTTGAGTTGAAATGGTTTTTATGATTTTTTCCATTCTGTTTCTAGGAGTTATGTTCAGTTCCATTCTCCTAGTATAAATATTTCCGTATATTATCTCCCTACCCCATTCCATTTCTAACAATTTGTTATCAATTGCTTAACCATTTGAATTTGATATTGTTTCTAAAATATTCTTAAATTAATTTTAAATTTATTTTAAATTCATTTAATTTGTCATGTATTAATCTCTTGTCTATTTATTTCTTTCTCCACTAAATATATGGACTCTTTGAATGGATACACATGCAAAAGTAATTTACCCCATCTTGGTAATAGGGATGGACAGGTTGGGAGCATAAAGAACCACCTAGTTTGGTATAGATGGGGTAAATCAGATTACCAATCTACATATGGAACAACGGATAGGTTATCCAGTAATATAAGGTGCAACGCATATCAAATTGAGATTCCGTGTGGAGGAAGAGAGGTTTTGCACCGCAAGCACGTAATTTCCGGTGATGTTTGACCCGCAAACATGTGACCTTCAAGCATGGATATGCGGAAGTCGTGAGAGGACATAGCCGAATCGCCAGTGGAACACAAATAATATCTTCCCCGGTATTTGGAACGCATGCGCCTTACTCCCGGTTGACGAACCCGGAAGTAGCAGGAGGAACGAATTACCGGTTGTTATACAGCAATTAGTAATGAAATAAAAAGCCAGCATTGAGGACATCCCTCATCCAACTTTGAGAAAGGCCAATACCAGACCGAAACGCGTTAATTGGATGAGGACAGACGTGGTGGATACTCGGGAACCGGTGACTGTAAGCTGATACGCCTGCTGCGGTGGTGCTGGGCAATTCAGCCTAGGACCCCAGCTATCTCTTTAAAGCTAGCCCACCGCGGCTATGAACTATGGTGAGAGATTTTCCCTCTATTTAAGAAGGACTCTGAGCACGGAAAGCACTTTATGAAAGCACCCGGTTCCCATCCATTCACTGTATCTCTGTTTATTTGTTTTATCACGTTTTTAATACATTATTGTTAATTTCCAGGAATGCCAATAGTCCTGCAGGCCATGTCACTGGCAATTCTGACGAGTCCTCTCCTGCCTGGGATTCCTCCGATGCATCCTTGCGTGTAACGCCTACTGCAGCTGGCGCTGCTGTTGTTGCTGCTGGGAGTCGATCATCCCAGAGGGGAAGTCGGAAGACCACTTTTACTACTTCCAGTAAGCAATTGACTGTCCAACAGTCTTTTGCGAGGAAGATGAAATATCACAGCAGTCATCCTGCTGCAAAGCGGATAACTGAGGCCTTGGCATCCTGGGCGGTGAGAAACGTGGTTCCGGTATCCATCATTACTGCAGAGCCAACTATAGACTTGTTTGAGGTACTGTGTCCCCGGTACCAAATACCATCTAGGTTCCATTTCTCTAGGCAGGCGATACCGAAAATGTACACAGACCTCAGAAAAAGACTCATCAGTGTCCTAAAAAATGCAGTTTTACCCAATGTCCACTTAACCACGGACATGTGGACAAGTGGAGCAGGGCAGACTCAGGACTATATGACGGTGACAGCCCACTGGGTAGATGTATTGACTCCCGCCGCAAGAACAGCAGCGGCGGCACCAGTAGCAGCATCTCGCAAACACCAACTCTTTCCTAGGCAGGCTACGCTTTGTATCACCGCTTTCCAGAATACGCACACAGCTGAAAACCTCTTACGGCAACTGAGGAAGATCATCGTAGAATGGCTTACCCCAATTGGACTCTCCTGTGGATTTGTGGCATCGGACAACGCCAGCAATATTGTGCATGCATTATATCTGGGCAAATTCCAGCACGTCCCATGTTTTGCACATACCTTGAATTTGGTGGTGCAGAATTATTTAAAAAACGACAGGGGCGTGCAAGAGATGCTGTCGGTGGCCAGAAGAATTGCGGGACACTTTCGGCGTACAGGCACCACGTACAGAAGACTGTAGCAACACCAAAAACGCCTGAACCTGCCCTGCCATCATCTGAAGCAAGAAGTGGTAACGAGGTGGAATTCAACCCTCTATATGCTTCAGAGGTTGGAGGAGCAGCAAAAGGCCATTCAAGCCTATACATCTGACCACGATATAGGAGGTGGAATGCACCTGTCTCAAGCGCAGTGGAGAATGATTTCAACGTTGTGCAAGGTTCTGCAACCTTTTGAACTTGCCACACGTGAAGTCAGTTCAGACACTGCCAGCCTGAGTCAGGTCATTCCCCTCATCAGGCTTTTGCAGAAGAAGCTGGAGACATTGAAGGAGGAGCTAACACAGAGCGATTCTGCTAGGCATGTGGGACTTGTGGATGGAGCCCTTAATTCGCTTAACCAGGATTCACGGGTGGTCAATCTGTTGAAATCAGAGCACTACATTTTGGCCACCTAGATTTAAAACCTACATTGTATCTCTCTTTCCGGCAGACACAAGTCTGCAGGGGTTCAAAGAACTGCTGGTGAGAAATTTGTCAAGTCAAGCGGAACGCGACCTGTCAACATCTCCTCCTTCACATTCTCCTGCAACTAGGGGTGCGAGGAAAAGGCTCAGAATTCCGAGCCCACCCGCTGGCGGTGATGCAGGGCAGTCTGGAGCGACTGCTGATGCTGACATCTGGTCCGGATTGAAGGACCTGCCAACGATTACGGACATGTCGTCTACTGTCACTGCATATGATTCTCTCACCATTGAAAGAATGGTGGAGGATTATATGAGTGACCGCATCCAAGTAGGCACGTCAGACAGTCCATACGTATACTGGCAGGAAAAAGAGGCAATTTGGAGGCCCTTGCACAAACTGGCTTTATTCTACCTAAGTTGCCCTCCCACAAGTGTGTACTCCGAAAGAGTGTTTAGTGCCGCCGCTCACCTTGTCAGCAATCGGCGTACGAGGTTACTTCCAGAAAATGTGGAGAAGATGATGTTCATTAAAATTAATTATAATCAATTCCTCCGTGGAGACATTCACTAGCAGCAATTGCCTCCACAAAGTACACAGGGAGCTGAGATGGTGGATTCCAGTGGGGACGAATTGATAATCTGTGAGGAGGGGGATGTACACGGTGATGAATCGGAGGTTGATGATGAGGTGGACATCTTGCCTCTGTAGAGTCAGTTTGTGCAAGGAGAGATTAATTGCTTCTTTTTTGGTGGGGGTCCAAACCAACCCGTCATTTCAGTCACAGTCGTGTGGCAGACCCTGTCACTGAAATGATGGGTTGGTTAAGTGTGCATGTCCTGTTTATACAACATAAGGGTGGGTGGGAGGGCCCAAGGACAATTCCCTCTTGCACCTCTTTTTTCTTTCATTTTTCTTTGCGTCATGTGCTGTTTGGGGAGTATTTTTTGGAAGGGCCATCCTGCGTGACACTGCAGTGCCACTCCTAGATGGGCCAGGTGTTTGTGTCGGCCACTAGGGTCGCTTATCTTAGTCACACAGCTACCTCATTGCGCCTCTTTTTTTTCTTCTTTGCGTCATGTGCTGTTTGGGGGGTGTTTTTTGGAAGGGTCATTCTGCGTGACACTGCAGTGCCACTCCTAGATGGGCCAGGTGTTTGTGTCGGCCACTTGGGTCGCTTAGCTTAGCCATCCAGCGACCTCGGTGCAAATTTTAGGACTAAAAAGGTGTTCAGAATAGGTGTGAGGTGTTCAGAATAGACTGAAAATGAGTGGAAATTATGGTTATTGAGGTTAATAATACTTTGGGATCAAAATGACCCCCAAATTCTATGATTTAAGCTGCATTTTAGGGTTTCTTGAAAAAAACACCCGAATCCAAAACACACCCAAATCCGACAAAAAATATTCGGTGAGGTTTTGTCAAAACGCGTTCGAACCCAAAACACGGCCGCGGAACCGAACCCAAAACCCGAAAAATTTCCGGTGCACATCTCTAGTGAGAAGGTGATTGGGATATATAATACGCACAATACTCCTATATCATTGGACACATAATTGTTCCATTGACTAAAAATATACAATATTTTTAATAGCAATAAATTCCCTTTCTTTATACAGCTACTGTATATCCATTACATATGTTCCATTAACACTCCGCACAGTATTCAGTCACAGTTTCAGAGACTGAAGCAATCCTTTACCAGCTGGAGAGTGAACAAGAGTGGAGAAGTGGCCAGTAGAGAAGTTCTCTTCCGCGCGCCCCCACCATCACCTGTCAGCGGTCTTCATGTTAAAGTTATGTAATCTTGAAGGGAACAAGTACCTCCTGCCCTGCACTCCCGTCCCCTCTGCAGCAGCGGGCGCACAGACAGGACAGCTGAGCTGAGCGATGGCTCAGCTGTCCAATAAAGTATGAATGAAGCAGCCTGCCGCTCAGTCATTGGCTGGGCACGCAGGCTGTTTCATTCATACATTATTGGACAGCTGAGTCGTCGCTCAGCTCAACTGTCCTGTCTGTGTGCATCTGCTGCAGTGAGGATGGGAGCCGGGGAGCACAGCACCGCAGATTGGATCGGAAGAGAGATCCGATCTGCGGTGTGGCAGGGGGCACTTTTGGAAAGGCGGGCCCGGGGTACGTATCCCCCAGCCCCCCCCCCCCCCCCCCCCCTTATTCTGGCTCTGCACGGGAAGGTAGGCAAGTCTGCTGTATATGTATAATGTGCAGTGTTATTATACAGCAGGGATACTGTCCTAGGTTATATACATGATACACTAAGGACTATATACCACTAACATCTATCTCTATATATACTGTATATGTATAATGTGCAGTGTTATTATACAGCAGGGACTATGTCCTAGGTTATACACATGATACGCTAGGGACTCTATACCACTAACATCTATCTCTATATATACTGTATATGTATAATGTGCAGTGTTATTATACAGCAGGGACTCTGTCCTAGGTTATATACATGATACACTAGGGACTATATACCAATAACATCTATCTCTATACATACTGTATATGTATAATGTGCAGTGTTATTATACAGCAGGGATACTGTCCTAGGTTATATACATGATACACTAGGGACTATATACCAATAACCTCTATCTCTATATATACTGTATATGTATAATGTGCAGTGTTATTATACATAGTAACATAGTAACATAGTATCTGAGGTTGAAAAAAGACAATTGTCCATCGAGTTCAACCTATTTGTGGTGTCCTCTGCATGATGATTTGACTAAATAGTAACTATAATGCATGACTATGCACCATACCCCTGGATATCCTTATCCAATAGGAATTTATCTAACCCATTCTTAAAGGTGTTGACAGATTCCGCCATTACAACTCCCTCGGGCAGGGAATTCCAAACACGTATTGTCCTTACCGTGAAAAAGCCTTTACGCCGTATTGTGCGGAATCTCCTCTCCTCTAACCTGAGCGAGTGTCCACGAGTCCTCTGTGTTGATCTAACCAAAAACAGGTCCCGCGCAAGCTCTGAGTATTGTCCCCTTATATATTTGTAGATGTTGATCATATCCCCTCTTAGTCTCCGCTTTTCCAATGTAAACATGCCTAGTCTTTCAAGCCTTTCCTTGTATTCCATCGTCTCCATGCCCTTAATTAGTTTGGTCGCCCTCCTTTGTACCTTTTCAAGCTCCAGGATATCCTTTTTGTAGTACGGTGCCCAGAACTGAGCCTTGCGGCACACCACTTAGCACTTCAGTCCAAGTTGAAAAATATCCATTAACCACAACGCGCTGCTTCCTATTATCTAACCAGTTTTTGACCCAAGTGCATATTGTGCTTCCTAGCCCTGATTCTTGTAGCTTGTATATAAGTCTCATGTGAGGTACAGTATCAAACGCTTTGGCAAAGTCTAAAAAGATTACATCCACGTCTTTACCCTGATCTAGGTTTGCGCTTACTGTTTCATAAAAGCCAAGTAAGTTGGTTTGACAGGATCTGTCCTTCATAAACCCATGTTGATTCCTTTTAATGACCTTATTGGTTTCAAGGAACTTCTGAATACTATCTCTTAGAATACCTTCCAATACTTTCCCCACTATAGATGTAAGACTAACTGGTCTATAATTACCTGGTTCAGCTTTACTTCCCTTTTTGAATATAGGCACTACTTCCGCTATACGCCAGTCTTTGGGAACCATACCTGATATAACTGAATCCTCAAAGATCAGAGATAGCGGTTTTGCCAGTTCAGAGTGAAGCTCCATTAGAACCCTTGGATGAATACCATCGGGCCCTGGTGATTTATTAATCTTTAAATGTTTTAATCGGTGACAGACTACTTCCTCGCTTAAATAAGTACCTATCAGTGTGTTATTGTCCTTATTGAGATTGTGTGTCAGTCCCTGAATTGGGTCCTCTCTAGTGAATACTGTTGAAAAAAACTCATTTAGTGTGTTCGCTATGTCATTATCATTTTTGCTTAAGACTCCCAACGTGTCCTTCAAAGGGCCTATACTCTCCTTTTTTAATCTCTTGCTATTGATGTATTTAAAGAATTTTTTGGGATTTGATTTGCTTTCCTTTGCTACTAGTTTTTCAGTTTCTACTTTAGCCGCTCTTATTTCCTTTTTGCAATTTTTGTTACATTCCTTATAGTGCTGAAATGACTCTGCTTCCCCGTCAGATTTGTATTTTTTAAATGCTCGCCTTTTCTTGCCCATAAGTTCCTTAATCTTTTTGTTAAGCCACATCGGTTTATGATTTTTATTCCCTTTTTTGCTACTCATAGGAATATATTTGAGTGTATTTTTAGCTAGCAGGAATTTTAGTACCTCCCATTTCTCCGTAGTATTTTTTCCTAAAAACAAACCTTCCCATTCAATATCCCTGAAAAATACCCTCATCATTTCAAAATTTGCTTTGCTAAAATTTAAAGTCCTAGTTGAGCCAGTATAGGGCTGTTTGTAGAAACTGATATTGAAGGTGACCATATTATGGTCGCTGTTTCCTATGGGTTCCCCTACTATAATACCCGATACCAAATCCTGATTGTTTGTTAATACCAGGTCTAAGATTGCATTGTACCTAGTTGGTTCCTCAATTAGTTGGACTAGGTAGTTATCATTTAGTGTGTTTAAAAACATACTGCCCCTAGCAGTATCACATGAATCGTTTTTCCAGTTTATCTCTGGATAGTTAAAATCTCCCATCACTACTATGTCTCCTACTCCTGCTGCTTTTTCAATTTGCTTTAGTAACAATTCATCATCAGATGCGTTGATACCAGGCGGCCTATAGCATACACCCAATACTAACTTTTTTGTTCCTTTTTCCCCGCATGCAATTTCTACCCATAGTGTCTCAACAGTGTCTACAGTACCCTCCTGAGTATCTTCCCATATATTAGGTTTTAAAAACGGCTTTACGTACAGACACACCCCTCCACCCTTTTTATTTAGTCTGTCTCTCCTAAACAGTGTATAGCCCTCTAGATTGACTGTCCAATCATGAGATTCATCCCACCAAGTTTCAGTAATGCCTATAATATCATACTGTTTGCTTGCTGCAAGTATTTCTAGTTCACCCTTTTTACCAGTAATGCTTCTGGCGTTTACATACATACAACTAAGATAAGTATTTTCCCTTGCATTAGGGACATCTTTCACCTTATGTGGCAAGGATGACCTG
Organism: Pseudophryne corroboree; assembly: GCF_028390025.1. NCBI lineage: Eukaryota > Metazoa > Chordata > Amphibia > Anura > Myobatrachidae > Pseudophryne > Pseudophryne corroboree. The sequence goes on along the minus strand of NW_026967759.1, from coordinate 124,424 downwards.
TAATCGTCATTGGTTCGTGCTTTGGTAAAATCCCTTTTAGTACCCATGTTAATAACCTTACTGCCTGCTCTTACCCTCCCCCCAACTTCTCCCCCATTTTGTTTACTACCGCCATCCCCACTATTCTCACTACATGACCCGTAGTTTTTAGCTAAACCCTCCCCCCAGGCTCCTAGTTTAAAATCTCCTCCAACCTTCTAACCATCCTTCCCCTCAGCACCGCTGCCCCCTCCTCAGTCAGGTGCAATCCGTCACGACAAAAGAGATGGCGTCTGACTGAGAAGTCCGCCCAGTGTTCCAGGAACACAAACCCCTCTTTCCTGCACCAATCCCTAAGCCACACATTTACCTCCCTAATCTCCCTCTGCCTCCCTGGACTAGCGCGTGGCACGGGTAATAATTCCGAGAATATTACCTTAGATGTCCTTGCCTTCAGTTTCTTTCCTAAGTCCCTATAGTCTTTCTTAAGGACATCCCACCTTCTGCTAACTTTGTCATTGGTGCCAACGTGCTTCTTATTAACCCCTATCAATTTTCACCTGTGTGCTGACCTGGGGTGGCCGACCTGTGCCGACATTGTGGGGTCCTGCACCCCAGGCCCATACCTAGTATTAGGGACCCCCAGTGACGGAGAAGCCTTGTCCATCGGCCTGGGGGCTTAACCCTATATCTGCAGATATACGCAACTAAGATCTCCGTATTATCTGACTATTATTATATAGTAATATTATTCACTCGGTGTGCATTAGGGAACACAGTTTTTTTTTCCTACACAGAATTACCCCTCCCCTTTTAGCACCTGAGTGACATTACAATCTGATTGAGCAGCTTTCCACCTTGTGTATTGTATATAGAGAGGCACAAATGGGTCAGCATTAGGAGGGATTGCTGACTCTAGTAGTGCCAAAAGGGAAGCCAGGGGTATCCCCAGGTAAGCTGGCTCTCAGATGCTGTAGGTGCCATTACCATGTGGCCTTACACTGGGAATTTAACCCAGATATATATATGTAATTATTTATGGGGTGGGTGTGGGGTGCAGTGGCCCCTGTGTCGGTATGGGTGGGCTGCTGCAGGTCGGCACACCCTAACACTTTATTAACACTTATTATTTTTCCTATCACTTTGTATATATTATTTTAATCACACCACTTACATAGCACTTCTGTGCTTCTTATTAACCCCTATCAATTTTCACCTGTGTGCTGACCTGGGGTGGCCGACCTGTGCCGACATTGTGGGGTCCTGCACCCCAGGCCCATACCTAGTATTAGGGACCCCCAGTGACGGAGAAGCCTTGTCCATCGGCCTGGGGGCTTAACCCTATATCTGCAGATATACGCAACTAAGATCTCCGTATTATCTGACTATTATTATATAGTAATATTATTCACTCGGTGTGCATTAGGGAACACAGTTTTTTTTCCTACACAGAATTACCCCTCCCCTTTTAGCACCTGAGTGACATTACAATCTGATTGAGCAGCTTTCCACCTTGTGTATTGTATATAGAGAGGCACAAATGGGTCAGCATTAGGAGGGATTGCTGACTCTAGTAGTGCCAAAGGGGAAGCCAGGGGTATCCCCAGGTAAGCTGGCTCTCAGATGCTGTAGGTGCCATTACCATGTGGCCTTACACTGGGAATTTAACCCAGATATATATATGTAATTATTTATGGGGTGGGTGTGGGGTGCAGTGGCCCCTGTGTCGGTATGGGTGGGCTGCTGCAGGTCGGCACACCCTAACACTTTATTAACACTTATTTTTCCTATCACTTTGTATATATTATTTTAATCACACCACTTACATAGCACTTCTGTGCTTCTTATTAACCCCTATCAATTTTCACCTGTGTGCTGACCTGGGGTGGCCGACCTGTGCCGACATTGTGGGGTCCTGCACCCCAGGCCCATACCTAGTATTAGGGACCCCCAGTGACGGAGAAGCCTTGTCGATCGGCCTGGGGGCTTAACCCTATATCTGCAGATATACGCAACTAAGATCTCCGTATTATCTGACTATTATTATATAGTAATATTATTCACTCGGTGTGCATTAGGGAACACAGTTTTTTTTCCTACACAGAATTACCCCTCCCCCTTTAGCACCTGAGTGACATTACAATCTGATTGAGCAGCTTTCCACCTTGTGTATTGTATATAGAGAGGCACAAATGGGTCAGCATTAGGAGGGATTGCTGACTCTAGTAGTGCCAAAGGGGAAGCCAGGGGTATCCCCAGGTAAGCTGGCTCTCAGATGCTGTAGGTGCCATTACCATGTGGCCTTACACTGGGAATTTAACCCATATATATATATATGTAATTATTTATGGGGTGGGTGTGGGGTGCAGTGGCCCCTGTGTCGGTATGGGTGGGCTGCTGCAGGTCGGCACACCCTAACACTTTATTAACACTTTTTATTTTTCCTATCACTTTGTATATATTATTTTAATCACACCACTTACATAGCACTTCTGTGCTTCTTATTAACCCCTATCAATTTTCACCTGTGTGCTGACCTGGGGTGGCCGACCTGTGCCGACATTGTGGGGTCCTGCACCCCAGGCCCATACCTAGTATTAGGGACCCCAAGTGACGGAGAAGCCTTGTCGATCGGCCTAGGGGATTAACCCTATATCTGCAGATATACGCAACTAAGATCTCCGTATTATCTGACTATTATTATATAGTAATATTATTCACTCGGTGTGCATTAGGGAACACAGTTTTTTTCCTACACAGAATTACCCCTCCCCTTTTAGCACCTGAGTGACATTACAATCTGATTGAGCAGCTTTCCACCTTGTGTATTGTATATAGAGAGGCACAAATGGGTCAGCATTAGGAGGGATTGCTGACTCTAGTAGTGCCAAAGGGGAAGCCAGGGGTATCCCCAGGTAAGCTGGCTCTCAGATGCTGTAGGTGCCATTACCATGTGGCCTTACACTGGGAATTTAACCCATATATATATATATGTAATTATTTATGGGGTGGGTGTGGGGTGCAGTGGCCCCTGTGACGGTATGGGTGGGCTGCTGCAGGTCGGCACACCCTAACACTTTATTAACACTTATTATTTTTCCTATCACTTTGTATATATTATTTTAATCACACCACTTACATAGCACTTCTGTGCTTCTTATTAACCCCTATCAATTTTCACCTGTGTGCTGACCTGGGGTGGCCGACCTGTGCCGACATTGTGGGGTCCTGCACCCCAGGCCCATACCTAGTATTAGGGACCCCCAGTGACGGAGAAGCCTTGTCGATCGGCCTGGGGGCTTAACCCTATATCTGCAGATATACGCAACTAAGATCTCCGTATTATCTGACTATTATTATATAGTAATATTATTCACTCAGTGTGCATTAGGGAACACAGTTTTTTTTCCTACACAGAATTACCCCTCCCCTTTTAGCACCTGAGTGACATTACAATCTGATTGAGCAGCTTTCCACCTTGTGTATTGTATATAGAGAGGCACAAATGGGTCAGCATTAGGAGGGATTGCTGACTCTAGTAGTGCCAAAGGGGAAGCCAGGGGTATCCCCAGGTAAGCTGGCTCTCAGATGCTGTAGGTGCCATTACCATGTGGCCTTACACTGGGAATTTAACCCAGATATATATATGTAATTATTTATGGGGTGGGTGTGGGGTGCAGTGGCCCCTGTGTCGGTATGGGTGGGCTGCTGCAGGTCGGCACACCCTAACACTTTATTAACACTTATTTTTCCTATCACTTTGTATATATTATTTTAATCACACCACTTACATAGCACTTCTGTGCTTCTTATTAACCCCTATCAATTTTCACCTGTGTGCTGACCTGGGGTGGCCGACCTGTGCCGACATTGTGGGGTCCTGCACCCCAGGCCCATACCTAGTATTAGGGACCCCCAGTGACGGAGAAGCCTTGTCGATCGGCCTGGGGGCTTAACCCTATATCTGCAGATATACGCAACTAAGATCTCCGTATTATCTGACTATTATTATATAGTAATATTATTCACTCGGTGTGCATTAGGGAACACAGTTTTTTTTCCTACACAGAATTACCCCTCCCCCTTTAGCACCTGAGTGACATTACAATCTGATTGAGCAGCTTTCCACCTTGTGTATTGTATATAGAGAGGCACAAATGGGTCAGCATTAGGAGGGATTGCTGACTCTAGTAGTGCCAAAGGGGAAGCCAGGGGTATCCCCAGGTAAGCTGGCTCTCAGATGCTGTAGGTGCCATTACCATGTGGCCTTGAACTGGGAATTTAACCCAGATATATATATGTAATTATTTATGGGGTGGGTGTGGGGTGCAGTGGCCCCTGTGTCGGTATGGGTGGGCTGCTGCAGGTCGGCACACCCTAACACTTTATTAACACTTATTATTTTTCCTATCACTTTGTATATATTATTTTAATCACACCACTTACATAGCACTTCTGTGCTTCTTATTAACCCCTATCAATTTTCACCTGTGTGCTGACCTGGGGTGGCCGACCTGTGCCGACATTGTGGGGTCCTGCACCCCAGGCCCATACCTAGTATTAGGGACCCCCAGTGACGGAGAAGCCTTGTCGATCGGCCTGGGGGCTTAACCCTATATCTGCAGATATACGCAACTAAGATCTCCGTATTATCTGACTATTATTATATAGTAATATTATTCACTCGGTGTGCATTAGGGAACACAGTTTTTTTTTCCTACACAGAATTACCCCTCCCCTTTTAGCACCTGAGTGACATTACAATCTGATTGAGCAGCTTTCCACCTTGTGTATTGTATATAGAGAGGCACAAATGGGTCAGCATTAGGAGGGATTGCTGACTCTAGTAGTGCCAAAGGGGAAGCCAGGGGTATCCCCAGGTAAGCTGGCTCTCAGATGCTGTAGGTGCCATTACCATGTGGCCTTACACTGGGAATTTAACCCAGATATATATATGTAATTATTTATGGGGTGGGTGTGGGGTGCAGTGGCCCCTGTGTCGGTATGGGTGGGCTGCTGCAGGTCGGCACACCCTAACACTTTATTAACACTTATTATTTTTCCTATCACTTTGTATATATTATTTTAATCACACCACTTACATAGCACTTCTGTGCTTCTTATTAACCCCTATCAATTTTCACCTGTGTGCTGACCTGGGGTGGCCGACCTGTGCCGACATTGTGGGGTCCTGCACCCCAGGCCCATACCTAGTATTAGGGACCCCCAGTGACGGAGAAGCCTTGTCGATCGGCCTGGGGGCTTAACCCTATATCTGCAGATATACGCAACTAAGATCTCCGTATTATCTGACTATTATTATATAGTAATATTATTCACTCGGTGTGCATTAGGGAACACAGTTTTTTTTCCTACACAGAATTACCCCTCCCCCTTTAGCACCTGAGTGACATTACAATCTGATTGAGCAGCTTTCCACCTTGTGTATTGTATATAGAGAGGCACAAATGGGTCAGCATTAGGAGGGATTGCTGACTCTAGTAGTGCCAAAGGGGAAGCCAGGGGTATCCCCAGGTAAGCTGGCTCTCAGATGCTGTAGGTGCCATTACCATGTGGCCTTACACTGGGAATTTAACCCAGATATATATATGTAATTATTTATGGGGTGGGTGTGGGGTGCAGTGGCCCCTGTGTCGGTATGGGTGGGCTGCTGCAGGTCGGCACACCCTAACACTTTATTAACACTTATTATTTTTCCTATCACTTTGTATATATTATTTTAATCACACCACTTACATAGCACTTCTGTGCTTCTTATTAACCCCTATCAATTTTCACCTGTGTGCTGACCTGGGGTGGCCGACCTGTGCCGACATTGTGGGGTCCTGCACCCCAGGCCCATACCTAGTATTAGGGACCCCCAGTGACGGAGAAGCCTTGTCGATCGGCCTGGGGGCTTAACCCTATATCTGCAGATATACGCAACTAAGATCTCCGTATTATCTGACTATTATTATATAGTAATATTATTCACTCGGTGTGCATTAGGGAACACAGTTTTTTTTTCCTACACAGAATTACCCCTCCCCTTTTAGCACCTGAGTGACATTACAATCTGATTGAGCAGCTTTCCACCTTGTGTATTGTATATAGAGAGGCACAAATGGGTCAGCATTAGGAGGGATTGCTGACTCTAGTAGTGCCAAAGGGGAAGCCAGGGGTATCCCCAGGTAAGCTGGCTCTCAGATGCTGTAGGTGCCATTACCATGTGGCCTTACACTGGGAATTTAACCCAGATATATATATGTAATTATTTATGGGGTGGGTGTGGGGTGCAGTGGCCCCTGTGTCGGTATGGGTGGGCTGCTGCAGGTCGGCACACCCTAACACTTTATTAACACTTATTATTTTTCCTATCACTTTGTATATATTATTTTAATCACACCACTTACATAGCACTTCTGTGCTTCTTATTAACCCCTATCAATTTTCACCTGTGTGCTGACCTGGGGTGGCCGACCTGTGCCGACATTGTGGGGTCCTGCACCCCAGGCCCATACCTAGTATTAGGGACCCCCAGTGACGGAGAAGCCTTGTCGATCGGCCTGGGGGCTTAACCCTATATCTGCAGATATACGCAACTAAGATCTCCGTATTATCTGACTATTATTATATAGTAATATTATTCACTCGGTGTGCATTAGGGAACACAGGTTTTTTTCCTACACAGAATTACCCCTCCCCTTTTAGCACCTGAGTGACATTACAATCTGATTGAGCAGCTTTCCACCTTGTGTATTGTATATAGAGAGGCACAAATGGGTCAGCATTAGGAGGGATTGCTGACTCTAGTAGTGCCAAAGGGGAAGCCAGGGGTATCCCCAGGTAAGCTGGCTCTCAGATGCTGTAGGTGCCATTACCATGTGGCCTTACACTGGGAATTTAACCCAGATATATATATGTAATTATTTATGGGGTGGGTGTGGGGTGCAGTGGCCCCTGTGTCGGTATGGGTGGGCTGCTGCAGGTCGGCACACCCTAACACTTTATTAACACTTATTATTTTTCCTATCACTTTGTATATATTATTTTAATCACACCACTTACATAGCACTTCTGTGCTTCTTATTAACCCCTATCAATTTTCACCTGTGTGCTGACCTGGGGTGGCCGACCTGTGCCGACATTGTGGGGTCCTGCACCCCAGGCCCATACCTAGTATTAGGGACCCCCAGTGACGGAGAAGCCTTGTCGTTCGGCCTGGGGGCTTAACCCTATATCTGCAGATATACGCAACTAAGATCTCCGTATTATCTGACTATTATTATATAGTAATATTATTCACTCGGTGTGCATTAGGGAACACAGTTTTTTTTTCCTACACAGAATTACCCCTCCCCTTTTAGCACCTGAGTGACATTACAATCTGATTGAGCAGCTTTCCACCTTGTGTATTGTATATAGAGAGGCACAAATGGGTCAGCATTAGGAGGGATTGCTGACACTAGTAGTGCCAAAGGGGAAGCCAGGGGTATCCCCAGGTAAGCTGGCTCTCAGATGCTGTAGGTGCCATTACCATGTGGCCTTACACTGGGAATTTAACCCAGATATATATATGTAATTATTTATGGGGTGGGTGTGGGGTGCAGTGGCCCCTGTGTCGGTATGTGTGGGCTGCTGCAGGTCGGCACACCCTAACACTTTATTAACACTTATTATTTTTCCTATCACTTTGTATATATTATTTTAATCACACCACTTACATAGCACTTCTGTGCTTCTTATTAACCCCTATCAATTTTCACCTGTGTGCTAACCTGGGGTGGCCGACCTGTGCCGACATTGTGGGGTCCTGCACCCCAGGCCCATACCTAGTATTAGGGACCCCCAGTGACGGAGAAGCCTTGTCGATCGGCCTGGGGGCTTAAACCTATATCTGCAGATATACGCAACTAAGATCTCCGTATTATCTGACTATTATTATATAGTAATATTATTCACTCGGTGTGCATTAGGGAACACAGGTTTTTTTCCTACACAGAATTACCCCTCCCCTTTTAGCACCTGAGTGACATTACAATCTGATTGAGCAGCTTTCCACCTTGTGTATTGTATATAGAGAGGCACAAATGGGTCAGCATTAGGAGGGATTGCTGACTCTAGTAGTGCCAAAGGGGAAGCCAGGGGTATCCCCAGGTAAGCTGGCTCTCAGATGCTGTAGGTGCCATTACCATGTGGCCTTACACTGGGAATTTAACCCAGATATATATATATGTAATTATTTATGGGGTGGGTGTGGGGTGCAGTGGCCCCTGTGTCGGTATGGGTGGGCTGCTGCAGGTCGGCACACCCTAACACTTTATTAACACTTATTATTTTTCCTATCACTTTGTATATATTATTTTAATCACATCACTTACATAGCACTTCTGTGCTTCTTATTAACCCCTATCAATTTTCACCTGTGTGCTGACCTGGGGTGGCCGACCTGTGCCGACATTGTGGGGTCCTGCACCCCAGGCCCATACCTAGTATTAGGGACCCCCAGTGACGGAGAAGCCTTGTCGATCGGCCTGGGGGCTTAACCCTATATCTGCAGATATACGCAACTAAGATCTCCGTATTATCTGACTATTATTATATAGTAATATTATTCACTCGGTGTGCATTAGGGAACACAGTTTTTTTTTTCCTACACAGAATTACCCCTCCCCTTTTAGCACCTGGGTGACATTACAATCTGATTGAGCAGCTTTCCACCTTGTGTATTGTATATAGAGAGGCACAAATGGGTCAGCATTAGGAGGGATTGCTGACTCTAGTAGTGCCAAAGGGGAAGCCAGGGGTATCCCCAGGTAAGCTGGCTCTCAGATGCTGTAGGTGCCATTACCATGTGGCCTTACACTGGGAATTTAACCCAGATATATATATGTAATTATTTATGGGGTGGGTGTGGGGTGCAGAGGCCCCTGTGTCGGTATGGGTGGGCTGCTGCAGGTCGGCACACCCTAACACTTTATTAACACTTATTATTTTTCCTATCACTTTGTATATATTATTTTAATCACACCACTTACATAGCACTTCTGTGCTTCTTATTAACCCCTATCAATTTTCACCTGTGTGCTGACCTGGGGTGGCCGACCTGTGCCGACATTGTGGGGTCCTGCACCCCAGGCCCATACCTAGTATTAGGGACCCCCAGTGACGGAGAAGCCTTGTCGTTCGGCCTGGGGGCTTAACCCTATATCTGCAGATATACGCAACTAAGATCTCCGTATTATCTGACTATTATTATATAGTAATATTATTCACTCGGTGTGCATTAGGGAACACAGTTTTTTTTTCCTACACAGAATTACCCCTCCCCTTTTAGCACCTGAGTGACATTACAATCTGATTGAGCAGCTTTCCACCTTGTGTATTGTATATAGAGAGGCACAAATGGGTCAGCATTAGGAGGGATTGCTGACACTAGTAGTGCCAAAGGGGAAGCCAGGGGTATCCCCAGGTAAGCTGGCTCTCAGATGCTGTAGGTGCCATTACCATGTGGCCTTACACTGGGAATTTAACCCAGATATATATATGTAATTATTTATGGGGTGGGTGTGGGGTGCAGTGGCCCCTGTGTCGGTATGTGTGGGCTGCTGCAGGTCGGCACACCCTAACACTTTATTAACACTTATTATTTTTTCTATCACTTTGTATATATTATTTTAATCACACCACTTACATAGCACTTCTGTGCTTCTTATTAACCCCTATCAATTTTCACCTGTGTTCTGACCTGGGGTGGCCGACCTGTGCCAACATTGTGGGGTCCTGCACCCCAGGCCCATACCTAGTATTAGGGACCCCCAGTGACGGAGAAGCCTTGTCCATCGGCCTGGGGGCTTAACCCTATATCTGCAGATATACGCAACTAAGATCTCCGTATTATCTGACTATTATTATATAGTAATATTATTCACTCGGTGTGCATTAGGGAACACAGTTTTTTTTCCTACACAGAATTACCCCTCCCCTTTTAGCACCTGAGTGACATTACAATCTGATTGAGCAGCTTTCCACCTTGTGTATTGTATATAGAGAGGCACAAATGGGTCAGCATTAGGAGGGATTGCTGACTCTAGTAGTGCCAAAGGGGAAGCCAGGGGTATCCCCAGGTAAGCTGGCTCTCAGATGCTGTAGGTGCCATTACCATGTGGCCTTACACTGGGAATTTAACCCAGATATATATGTAATTATTTATGGGGTGGGTGTGGGGTGCAGTGGCCCCTGTGTCGGTATGGGTGGGCTGCTGCAGGTCGGCACACCCTAACACTTTATTAACACTTATTATTTTTCCTATCACTTTGTATATATTATTTTAATCACACCACTTACATAGCACTTCTGTGCTTCTTATTAACCCCTATCAATTTTCACCTGTGTGCTGACCTGGGGTGGCCAACCTGTGCCGACATTGTGAGGTCCTGCACCCCAGGCCCATACCTAGTATTAGGGACCCCCAGTGACGGAGAAGCCTTGTCGATCGGGCTGGGGGCTTAACCCTATATCTGCAGATATACGCAACTAAGATCTCCGTATTATCTGACTATTATTATATAGTAATATTATTCACTCGGTGTGCATTAGGGAACACAGTTTTTTTTCCTACACAGAATTACCCCTCCCCTTTTAGCACCTGAGTGACATTACAATCTGATTGAGCAGCTTTCCACCTTGTGTATTGTATATAGAGAGGCACAAATGGGTCAGCATTAGGAGGGATTGCTGACTCTAGTAGTGCCAAAGGGGAAGCCAGGGGTATCCCCAGGTAAGACCATGTGGCCTTACACTGGGAATTTAACCCAGATATATATATGTAATTATTTATGGGGTGGGTGTGGGGTGCAGTGGCCCCTGTGTCGGTATGGGTGGGCTGCTGCAGGTCGGCACACCCTAACACTTTATTAACACTTATTATTTTTCCTATCACTTTGTATATATTATATTAATCACACCACTTACATAGCACTTCTGTGCTTCTTATTAACCCCCATCAATTTTCACCTGTGTGCTGACCTGGGGTGGCCGACCTGTGCCGACATTGTGGGGTCCTGCACCCCAGGCCCATACCTAGTATTAGGGACCCCCAGTGACCGAGAAGCCTTGTCGATCGGCCTGGGGGCTTAACCCTATATCTGCAGATATACGCAACTAAGATCTCCGTATTATCTGACTATTATTATATAGTAATATTATTCACTCGGTGTGCATTAGGGAACACAGTTTTTTTTCCTACACAGAATTACCCCTCCCCTTTTAGCACCTGAGTGACATTACAATCTGATTGAGCAGCTTTCCACCTTGTGTATTGTATATAGAGAGGCACAAATGGGTCAGCATTAGGAGGGATTGCTGACTCTAGTAGTGCCAAAGGGGAAGCCAGGGGTATCCCCAGGTAAGCTGGCTCTCAGATGCTGTAGGTGCCCTTACCATGTGGCCTTACACTGGGAATTTAACCCAGATATATATTTGTAATTATTTATGGGGTGGGTGTGGGGTGCAGTGGCCCCTGTGTCGGTATGGGTGGGCTGCTTCAGGTCGGCACACCCTAACACTTTATTAACACTTTTTTCCTATCACTTTGTATATATTATTTTAATCACACCACTTACATAGCACTTCTGTGCTTCTTATTAACCCCTATCAATTTTCACCTGTGTGCTGACCTGGGGTGGCCGACCTGTGCTGACATTGTGGGGTCCTGCACCCCAGGCCCATACCTAGTATTAGGGACCCCCAGTGACGGAGAAGCCTTGTCCATCGGCCTGGGGGCTTAACCCTATATCTGCAGATATACGCAACTAAGATCTCCGTATTATCTGACTATTATTATATAGTAATATTATTCACTCGGTGTGCATTAGGGAACACAGGTTTTTTTCCTACACAGAATAACCCCTCCCCTTTTAGCACCTGAGTGACATTACAATCTGATTGAGCAGCTTTCCACCTTGTGTATTGTATATAGAGAGGCACAAATGGGTCAGCATTAGGAGGGATTGCTGACTCTAGTAGTGCCAAAGGGGAAGCCAGGGGTATCCCCAGGTAAGCTGGCTCTCAGATGCTGTAGGTGCCATTACCATGTGGCCTTACACTGGGAATTTAACCCAGATATATATATGTAATTATTTATGGGGTGGGTGTGGGGTGCAGAGGCCCCTGTGTCGGTATGGGTGGGCTGCTGCAGGTCGGCACACCCTAACACTTTATTAACACTTATTATTTTTCCTATCACTTTGTATATATTATTTTAATCACACCACTTACATAGCACTTCTGTGCTTCTTATTAACCCCTATCAATTTTCACCTGTGTGCTGACCTGGGGTGGCCGACCTGTGCCGACATTGTGGGGTCCTGCACCCCAGGCCCATACCTAGTATTAGGGACCCCCAGTGACGGAGAAGCCTTGTCGTTCGGCCTGGGGGCTTAACCCTATATCTGCAGATATACGCAACTAAGATCTCCGTATTATCTGACTATTATTATATAGTAATATTATTCACTCGGTGTGCATTAGGGAACACAGTTTTTTTTTCCTACACAGAATTACCCCTCCCCTTTTAGCACCTGAGTGACATTACAATCTGATTGAGCAGCTTTCCACCTTGTGTATTGTATATAGAGAGGCACAAATGGGTCAGCATTAGGAGGGATTGCTGACTCTAGTAGTGCCAAAGGGGAAGCCAGGGGTATCCCCAGGTAAGCTGGCTCTCAGATGCTGTAGGTGCCATTACCATGTGGCCTTACACTGGGAATTTAACCCAGATATATATATGTAATTATTTATGGGGTGGGTGTGGGGTGCAGTGGCCCCTGTGTCGGTATGGGTGGGCTGCTGCAGGTCGGCACACGCTAACACTTTATTAACACTTATTATTTTTCCTATCACTTTGTATATATTATTTTAATCACACCACTTACATAGCACTTCTGTGCTTCTTATTAACCCCTATCAATTTTCACCTGTGTGCTGACCTGGGGTGGCCGACCTGCGCCGACATTGTGGGGTCCTGCACCCCAGGCCCATACCTAGTATTAGGGACCCCCAGTGACGGAGAAGCCTTGTCCATCGGCCTGGGGGCTTAACCCTATATCTGCAGATATACGCAACTAAGATCTCCGTATTATCTGACTATTATTATATAGTAATATTATTCACTCGGTGTGCATTAGGGAACACAGTTTTTTTTTCCTACACAGAATTACCCCTCCCCTTTTAGCACCTGAGTGACATTACAATCTGATTGAGCAGCTTTCCACCTTGTGTATTGTATATAGAGAGGCACAAATGGGTCAGCATTAGGAGGGATTGCTGACTCTAGTAGTGCCAAAGGGGAAGCCAGGGGTATCCCCAGGTAAGCTGGCTCTCAGATGCTGTAGGTGCCATTACCATGTGGCCTTACACTGGGAATTTAACCCAGATATATATATGTAATTATTTATGGGGTGGGTGTGGGGTGCAGTGGCCCCTGTGTCGGTATGGGTGGGCTGCTGCAGGTCGGCACACCCTAACACTTTTTCTCTATCGTCCTTGTGGATGCTGGGGTTCCTGAAAGGACCATGGGGAATAGCGGCTCCGCAGGAGACAGGGCACAAAAAAGTAAAGCTTTACTAGGTCAGGTGGTGTGCACTGGCTCCTCCCCCTATGACCCTCCTCCAGACTCCAGTTAGATTTTGTGCCCGAACGAGAAGGGTGCAATCTAGGTGGCTCTCCTAAAGAGCTGCTTAGAGAAAGTTTAGTTTAGGTTTTTTATTTTACAGTGAGTCCTGCTGGCAACAGGATCACTGCAACGAGGGACTTAGGGGAGAAGTAGTAAACTCACCTGCGTGCAGAGTGGATTTGCTGCTTGGCTACTGGACACTAGCTCCAGAGGGACGATCACAGGTACAGCCTGGATGGTCACCGGAGCCGCGCCGCCGGCCCCCTTGCAGACGCTGAAGATAGAAGAGGTCCAAAATCGGCGGCTGAAGACTCCTCAGTCTTCATAAGGTAGCGCACAGCACTGCAGCTGTGCGCCATTTTCCTCTCAGCACACTTCACACGGCAGTCACTGAGGGTGCAGAGCGCTGGGGGGGGGCGCTCTGAGAGGCAAATAAAAACCTTACTAAAGGCTAAAAATACCTCACATATAGCCCACAGAGGCTATATGGAGATATTTAACCCCTGCCTAACTCAAATAATAGCGGGAGAAGAGCCCGCCGAAAAAGGGGCGGGGCCTATCTCCTCAGCACACGGCGCCATTTTCTGTCACAGCTCCGCTGGTCAGGACGGCTCCCAGGTCTCTCCCCTGCACTGCACTACAGAAACAGGGTAAAACAGAGAGGGGGGGCAAGATTAATGGCTATATTATATATATATATATAAAGCAGCTATAAGGGAGCACTTATAATAAGGCTATCCCTGTCATATATAGCGCTTTTTGGTGTGTGCTGGCAGACTCTCCCTCTGTCTCCCCAAAAGGGCTAGTGGGTCCTGTCTTCATTAGAGCATTCCCTGTGTGGTTGCTGTGTGTGTCGGTACGTGTGTGTCGACATGTATGAGGACGATATTGGTGTGGAGGCGGAGCAATTGCCAAATATGCAGATGTCACCCCCCAGGGGGTCGACACCAGAATGGATGCCTTTATTTGTGGAATTACGTGATAGTCTCACTTCACTTAAACAGTCGGTTGAGGACATGAGGCGGCCGGACAATCAATTAATGCCTGTCCAGGCGCCCCAAACACCGTCAGGGGCTGTAAAACGCCCTTTGCCTCAGTCGGTCGACACAGATCCAGACACAGGCACTGATTCCAGTGACGACGGTGGAAATTCAAACGTATTTTCCAGTAGGGCCACACGTTATATGATTTTGGCAATGAAGGAGACGTTAAATTTAGCTGATACTACAGATACCGTAAAACAGGGTATTATGTATGGTGTGAAAAAACTACCAACAGTTTTTCCTGAATCAGAAGAGTTAAATGACGTGTGTGATGAAGCGTGGGTTGCCCCTGATAAAAAGTTGATAATTTCAAAGAAGTTATTGGCATTATACCCTTTCCCGCCAGAGGTTAGGGCGCGCTGGGAAACACCCCCTAAGGTGGACAAGGCGCTAACACGATTATCTAAACAAGTGGCGTTACCCTCTCCTGAGACGGCCGCACTTAAGGATCCATCAGATAGGAGGATGGAAGGTATCCAAAAGAGTATATACACACATGCAGGTGTTATACTACGACCAGCTATAGCAACTGCCTGGATGTGCAGTGCTGGAGTAGTTTGGTCAGAATCCCTGATTGAAAATATTGATACCCTAGATAGGGACAATGTTTTGCTGTCGTTAGAACAAATAAAGGATGCATTTATCTATATGCGTGATGCACAGAGAGATATCTGCACACTGGCATCACGAGTAAGTGCTATGTCCATTTCAGCCAGAAGAGCATTATGGACACGACAGTGGACAGGCGATGCGGATTCAAAACGTCATATGGAAGTTTTGCCGTATAAAGGGGAGGAGTTATTTGGAGTCGGTCTATCAGACTTGGTGGCCACGGCTACTGCCGGGAAATCCACATTTTTACCTCAAGTCACTCCCCAACAGAAAAAGGCACCGACCTTTCAACCGCAGCCTTTTCGCTCCTACAAAAATAAGAGAGCAAAGGGCTTGTCGTACCTGCCACGAGGCAGAGGCAGAGGGAAGAGACACCAACAGGCAGCTCCTTCCCAGGAACAGAAGCCCTCCCCGGCTCCTGCAAAAACCTCAGCATGACGCTGGGGCCTCTCTAGCGGACTCGGGGACAGTGGGCGGCCGTCTCAAAAATTACAGCGCGCAGTGGGCTCACTCGCAGGTAGACCCCTGGATCCTGCAGATAATATCTCAGGGGTACAGGTTGGAATTAGAGACGGATCCTCCTCATCGTTTCCTGAAGTCTGCTTTACCAACCGTCTCCTCCGAAAGGGAGACGGTTTTGGAGGCCATTCACAAGCTGTACTCTCAGCAGGTGATAGTCAAAGTACCCCTCTTACAACAAGGGAGGGGGTATTATTCCACTCTATTTGTGGTACCGAAGCCGGATGGCTCGGTAAGACCTATTCTAAATCTGAAGTCCTTGAACCTCTACATAAAAAAGTTCAAGTTCAAGATGGAGTCACTCAGAGCAGTGATAGCGAACCTGGAAGAAGGGGACTTTATGGTATCCTTGGACATCAAGGATGCGTATCTCCACGTTCCGATTTACCCCGCACACCAGGGGTACCTCAGGTTCGTTGTTCAAAACTGTCACTATCAGTTTCAGACGCTGCCGTTCGGATTGTCCACGGCACCTCGGGTCTTTACCAAGGTAATGGCCGAGATGATGATTCTTCTTCGAAGAAAAGGCGTATTAGTTATCCCATACTTGGACGATCTCCTAATAAGGGCAAGGTCCAGAGAACAGCTGGAGACAAGATTAGCACTATCTCAAGAGGTGCTAAGACAACACGGGTGGATTCTGAATATTCCAAAATCCCAATTAATCCCGACAACTCGTCTGCTGTTCCTAGGAATGATTCTGGACACGGTTCAGAAAAAGGTTTTCCTTCCCGAGGAAAAAGCAAAGGAGTTATCCGACCTGGTCAGGAACCTCCTAAAACCAGGAAAGGTGTCAGTGCATCAATGCACAAGAGTCCTGGGGAAAATGGTGGCTTCTTACGAAGCAATTCCATTCGGCAGATTCCATGCAAGAATTTTCCAAAGGGATCTGTTGGACAAATGGTCAGGGTCACATCTTCAGATGCACCTGCGAATAACCCTGTCACCAAAGACAAGGGTGTCTCTTCTGTGGTGGTTGCAGAAGGCTCACCTATTAGAAGGCCGCAGATTCGGCATTCAGGATTGGATCTTGGTGACCACGGACGCCAGCCTGAGAGGCTGGGGAGCAGTCACACAAGGAAGAAACTTCCAGGGAGTATGGACGAGCCTGGAAAAGTCTCTTCACATAAACATTCTGGAACTAAGAGCAATCTACAATGCTCTAAGCCAGGCGGAACCTCTCCTGCAAGGAAAGCCGGTGTTGATTCAGTCGGACAACATCACGGCGGTCGCCCATGTAAACAGACAGGGCGGCACAAGAAGCAGGAGTGCAATGGCAGAAGCTGCCAAGATTCTTCGCTGGGCGGAGAATCACGTGATAGCACTGTCAGCAGTGTTCATCCCGGGCGTGGACAACTGGGAAGCAGACTTCCTCAGCAGACACGATCTTCATCCGGGAGAGTGGGGTCTACATCCAGAGGTCTTCCACATGTTAATAGACCGTTGGGAAAGACCAATTGTAGACATGATGGCGTCTCGCCTCAACAAGAAACTGGACAAATATTGCGCCAGGTCAAGAGATCCACAGGCAATAGCTGTGGACGCGCTGGTAACTCCTTGGGTGTACCAGTCAGTATATGTGTTTCCTCCTCTGCCGCTCATACCAAAGGTATTGAAGATTATACGGCAAAGAGGAGTAAGAACAATACTAGTGGTTCCGGATTGGCCGAGAAGGACTTGGTACCCGGAACTTCAAGAAATGCTCACGGACGAACCGTGGCCTCTACCTCTGAGAAGGGACCTGCTCCAACAGGGTCCCTGTCTCTTTCAAGACTTACCGCGGCTGCGTTTGACGGCATGGCGGTTGAACGCCAGATCCTAAAAGGGAAAGGCATTCCAGAAGAAGTCATTCCTACCTTGATTAAGGCAAGGAAGGAAGTCACCGTGAAACATTATCACCGCATTTGGCGAAAATATGTCGCGTGGTGCGAGGATCGGAGTGTTCCGACGGAGGAATTTCAACTGGGTCGTTTCCTACATTTCCTGCAATCAGGATTGTCTATGGGTCTCAAATTGGGATCTATTAAGGTTCAAATTTCGGCCCTGTCAATATTCTTTCAAAAAGAATTGGCCTCAGTCCCTGAGGTCCAGACTTTTGTCAAAGGAGTACTGCATATACAGCCTCCTGTGGTGCCTCCGGTGGCACCGTGGGATCTAAATGTAGTTTTAGATTTCCTCAAATCCCATTGGTTTGAACCATTGAAAAAGGTGGATTTGAAATATCTCACATGGAAAGTGACTATGTTACTGGCCCTGGCTTCTGCCAGGAGAGTATCTGAATTGGCGGCTTTATCTTATAAAAGCCCTTATCTAATTTTCCATTCGGATAGGGCAGAACTGCGGACTCGTCCGCATTTTCTTCCGAAAGTGGTGTCAGCATTTCACCTGAACCAACCTATTGTGGTGCCTGCGGCCACTAGCGACTTGGAGGACTCCAAGTTGTTGGACGTTGTCAGAGCCTTAAAAATATACATTTCAAGGACGGCTGGAGTCAGAAAGTCTGACTCGCTGTTTATACTGTATGCACCCAACAAGTTGGGAGCACCTGCTTCTAAGCAGTCGATTGCTCGTTGGATTTGTAGCACAATTCAACTTGCACATTCTGTGGCAGGCCTGCCACAGCCTAAATCTGTTAAGGCCCATTCCACAAGGAAGGTGGGCTCATCTTGGGCGGCTGCCCGAGGGGTCTCGGCATTACAACTCTGCCGAGCAGCTACGTGGTCGGGGGAAAACACGTTTGTAAAATTCTACAAATTTGATACCCTGGCAAAAGAGGACTTGGAATTCTCTCATTCGGTGCTGCAGAGTCATCCGCACTCTCCCGCCCGTTTGGGAGCTTTGGTATAATCCCCATGGTCCTTTCAGGAACCCCAGCATCCACAAGGACGATAGAGAAAATAAGAATTTACTTACCGATAATTCTATTTCTCGGAGTCCGTAGTGGATGCTGGGCGCCCATCCCAAGTGCGGATTATCTGCAATACTTGTACATAGTTATTGTTAACTAATTCGGGTTATTGTTTAAGGAGCCATCTTTAAGAGGCTCTTTCTGTTATCATACTGTTAACTGGGTTTAGATCACAAGTTGTACGGTGTGATTGGTGTGGCTGGTATGAGTCTTACCCGGGATTCAAAATGCCCCCCTTATTGTGTATGCTCGTCCGGGCACAGTACCTAACTGGAGTCTGGAGGAGGGTCATAGGGGGAGGAGCCAGTGCACACCACCTGACCTAGTAAAGCTTTACTTTTTTGTGCCCTGTCTCCTGCGGAGCCGCTATTCCCCATGGTCCTTTCAGGAACCCCAGCATCCACTACGGACTCCGAGAAATAGAATTATCGGTAAGTAAATTCTTATTATTAACACTTATTATTTTTCCTATCACTTTGTATATATTATTTTAATCACACCACTTACATAGCACTTCTGTGCTTCTTATTAACCCCTATCAATTTTCACCTGTGTGCTGACCTGGGGTGGCCGACCTGTGCCGACATTGTGGGGTCCTGCACCCCAGGCCCATACCTAGTATTAGGGACCCCCAGTGACGGAGAAGCCTTGTCCATCGGCCTGGGGGCTTAACCCTATATCTGCAGATATACGCAACTAAGATCTCCGTATTATCTGACTATTATTATATAGTAATATTATTCACTCGGTGTGCATTAGGGAACACAGTTTTTTTTCCTACACAGAATTACCCCTCCCCTTTTAGCACCTGAGTGACATTACAATCTGATTGAGCAGCTTTCCACCTTGTGTATTGTATATAGAGAGGCACAAATGGGTCAGCATTAGGAGGGATTGCTGACTCTAGTAGTGCCAAAGGGGAAGCCAGGGGTATCCCCAGGTAAGCTGGCTCTCAGATGCTGTAGGTGCCATTACCATGTGGCCTTACACTGGGAATTTAACCCAGATATATATATGTAATTATTTATGGGGTGGGTGTGGGGTGCAGTGGCCCCTGTGTCGGTATGGGTGGTGTGCTGCAGGTCGGCACACCCTAACACTTTATTAACACTTATTATTTTTCCTATCACTTTGTATATATTATTTTAATCACACCACTTACATAGCACTTCTGTGCTTCTTATTAACCCCTATCAATTTTCACCTGTGTGCTGACCTGGGGTGGCTGACCTGTGCCGACATTGTGGGGTCCTGCACGCCAGGCTCATACCTAGTATTAGGGACCCCCAGTGACGGAGAAGCCTTGTCGATCGGCCTGGGGGCTTAACCCTATATCTGCAGATATACGCAACTAAGATCTCCGTAATATCTGACTATTATTATATAGTAATATTATTCACTCGGTGTGCATTAGGGAACACAGTTTTTTTTCCTACACAGAATTACCCCTCCCCTTTTAGCACCTGAGTGACATTACAATCTGATTGAGCAGCTTTCCACCTTGTGTATTGTATATAGAGAGGCACAAATGGGTCAGCATTAGGAGGAATTGCTGACTCTAGTAGTGCCAAAGGGGAAGCCAGGGGTATCCCCAGGTAAGCTGGCTCTCAGATGCTGTAGGTGCCATTACCATGTGGCCTTACACTGGGAATTTAACCCAGATATATATATGTAATTATTTATGGGGTGGGTGTGGGGTGCAGTGGCCCCTGTGTCGGTATGGGTGGGCTGCTGCAGGTCGGCACACCCTAACACTTTATTAACACTTATTATTTTTCCTATCACTTTGTATATATTATTTTAATCACACCACTTACATAGCACTTCTGTGCTTCTTATTAACCCCTATCAATTTTCACCTGTGTGCTGACCTGGGGTGGCCGACCTGCGCCGACATTGTGGGGTCCTGCACCCCAGGCCCATACCTAGTATTAGGGACCCCCAGTGACGGAGAAGCCTTGTCCATCGGCCTGGGGGCTTAACCCTATATCTGCAGATATACGCAACTAAGATCTCCGTATTATCTGACTATTATTATATAGTAATATTATTCACTCGGTGTGCATTAGGGAACACAGTTTTTTTTCCTACACAGAATTACCCCTCCCCTTTTAGCACCTGAGTGACATTACAATCTGATTGAGCAGCTTTCCACCTTGTGTATTGTATATAGAGAGGCACAAATGGGTCAGCATTAGGAGGGATTGCTGACTCTAGTAGTGCCAAAGGGGAAGCCAGGGGTATCCCCAGGTAAGCTGGCTCTCAGATGCTGTAGGTGCCATTACCATGTGGCCTTACACTGGGAATTTAACCCAGATATATATATATGTTATTATTTATGGGGTGGGTGTGGGGTGCAGTGGCCCCTGTGTTGGTATGGGTGGGCTGCTGCAGGTCGGCACACGCTAACACTTTATTAACACTTATTATTTTTCCTATCACTTTGTATATATTATTTTAATCACACCACTTACATAGCACTTCTGTGCTTCTTATTAACCCCTATCAATTTTCACCTGTGTGCTGACCTGGGGTGGCCGACCTGTGCCGACATTGTGGGGTCCTGCACCCCAGGCCCATACCTAGTATTAGGGACCCCCAGTGATGGAGAAGCCTTGTCGATCGGCCTGGGGGCTTAACCCTATATCTGCAGATATACGCAACTAAGATCTCCGTATTATCTGACTATTATTATATAGTAATATTATTCACTCGGTGTGCATTAGGGAACACAGTTTTTTTTCCTACACAGAATTACCCCTCCCCTTTTAGCACCTGAGTGACATTACAATCTGATTGAGCAGCTTTCCACCTTGTGTATTGTATATAGAGAGGCAAAAATGGGTCAGCATTAGGAGGGATTGCTGACTCTAGTAGTGCCAAAGGGGAAGCCAGGGGTATCCCCAGGTAAGCTGGCTCTCAGATGCTGTAGGTGCCATTACCATGTGGCCTTACACTGGGAATTTAACCCAGATATATATATGTCATTATTTATGGGGTGGGTGTGGGGTGCAGTGGCCCCTGTGTCGGTATGGGTGGGCTGCTGCAGGTCGGCACACCCTAACACTTTATTAACACTTATTATTTTTCCTATCACTTTGTATATATTATTTTAATCACACCACTTACATAGCACTTCTGTGCTTCTTATTAACCCCTATCAATTTTCACCTGTGTGCTGACCTGGGGTGGCCGACCTGTGCCGACATTGTGGGGTCCTGCACCCCAGGCCCATACCTAGTATTAGGGACCCCCAGTGACGGAGAAGCCTTGTCGATCGGCCTGGGGGCTTAACCCTATATCTGCAGATATACGCAACTAAGATCTCCGTATTATCTGACTATTATTATATAGTAATATTATTCACTCGGTGTGCATTAGGGAACACAGTTTTTTTTCCTACACAGAATTACCCCTCTCCTTTTAGCACCTGAGTGACATTACAATCTGATTGAGCAGCTTTCCACCTTGTGTATTGTATATAGAGAGGCACAAATGGGTCAGCATTAGGAGGGATTGCTGACTCTAGTAGTGCCAAAGGGGAAGCCAGGGGTATCCCCAGGTAAGCTGGCTCTCAGATGCTGTAGGTGCCATTACCATGTGGCCTTACACTGGGAATTTAACCCAGATATATATATGTAATTATTTATGGGGTGGGTGTGGGGTGCAGTGGCCCCTGTGTCGGTATGGGTGGGCTGCTGCAGGTCGGCACACCCTAACATTTTATTAACACTTATTATTTTTCCTATCACTTTGTATATATTATTTTAATCACACCACTTACATAGCACTTCTGTGCTTCTTATTAACCCCTATCAATTTTCACCTGTGTGCTGACCTGGGGTGGCAGACCTGTGCCGACATTGTGGGGTCCTGCACCCCAGGCCCATACCTAGTATTAGGGACCCCCAGTGACGGAGAAGCCTTGTCGATCGGCCTGGGGGATTAACCCTATATCTGCAGATATACGCAACTAAGATCTCCGTATTATCTGACTATTATTATATAGTAATATTATTCACTCGGTGTGCATTAGGGAACACAGTTTTTTTTCCTACACAGAATTACCCCTCCCCTTTTAGCACCTGAGTGACATTACAATCTGATTGAGCAGCTTTCCACCTTGTGTATTGTATATAGAGAGGCACAAATGGGTCAGCATTAGGAGGGATTGCTGACTCTAGTAGTGCCAAAGGGGAAGCCAGGGGTATCCCAAGGTAAGCTGGCTCTCAGATGCTGTAGGTGCCATTACCATGTGGCCTTACACTGGGAATTTAACCCAGATATATATATGTAATTATTTATGGGGTGGGTGTGGGGTGCAGTGGCCCCTGTGTCGGTATGGGTGGGCTGCTGCAGGTCGGCACACCCTAACACTTTATTAACACTTATTATTTTTCCTATCACTTTGTATATATTATTTTAATCACACCACTTACATAGCACTTCTGTGCTTCTTATTAACCCCTATCAATTTTCACCTGTGTGCTGACCTGGGGTGGCCGACCTGTGCCGACATTGTGGGGTCCTGCACCCCAGGCCCATACCTAGTATTAGGGACCCCCAGTGACGGAGAAGCCTTGTCGATTGGCCTGGGGGCTTAACCCTATATCTGCAGATATACGCAACTAAGATCTCTGTATTATCTGACTATTATTATATAGTAATATTATTCACTCGGTGTGCATTAGGGAACACAGGTTTTTTTTCCTACACAGAATTACCCCTCCCCTTTTAGCACCTGAGTGACATTACAATCTGATTGAGCAGCTTTCCACCTTGTGTATTGTATATAGAGAGGCACAAATGGGTCAGCATTAGGAGGGATTGCTGACTCTAGTAGTGCCAAAGGGGAAGCCAGGGGTATCCCCAGGTAAGCTGGCTCTCAGATGCTGTAGGTGCCATTACCATGTGGCCTTACACTGGGAATTTAACCCAGATATATATATGTAATTATTTATGGGGTGGGTGTGGGGTGCAGTGGCCCCTGTGTCGGTATGGGTGGGCTGCTGCAGGTCGGCACACCCTAAAAATTTATTAACACTTATTATTTTTCCTATCACTTTGTATATATTATTTTAATCACACCACTTACATAGCACTTCTGTGCTTCTTATTAACGCCTATCAATTTTCACCTGTGTGCTGACCTGGGGTGGCCGACCTGTGCCGACATTGTGGGGTCCTGCACCCCAGGCCCATACCTTGTATTAGGGACCCCCAGTGACGGAGAAGCCTTGTCGATCGGCCTGGGAGCTTAACCCTATATCTGCAGATATACGCAACTAAGATCTCCGTATTATCTGACTATTATTATATAGTAATATTATTCACTCGGTGTGCATTAGGGAACACAGTTTTTTTTCCTACACAGAATTATCCCTCCCCTTTTAGCACCTGAGTGACATTACAATCTGATTGAGCAGCTTTCCACCTTGTGTATTGTATATAGAGAGGCACAAATGGGTCAGCATTAGGAGGGATTGCTGACTCTAGTAGTGCCAAAGGGGAAGCCAGGGGTATCCCCAGGTAAGCTGGCTCTCAGATGCTGTAGGTGCCATTACCATGTGGCCTTACACTGGGAATTTAACCCAGATATATATATATGTAATTATTTATGGGGTGGGTGTGGGGTGCAGTGGCCCCTGTGTCGGTATGGGTGGGCTGCTGCAGGTCGGCACACCCTAACACTTTATTAACACTTATTATTTTTCCTATCACTTTGTATATATTATTTTAATCACACCACTTACATAGCACTTCTGTGCTTCTTATTAACCCCTATCAATTTTCACCTGTGTGCTGACCTGGGGTGGCCGACCTGTGCCGACATTGTGGGGTCCTGCACCCCAGGCCCATACCTAGTATTAGGGACCCCCAGTGATGGAGAAGCCTTGTCCATCGGCCTGGGGGCTTAACCCTATATCTGCAGATATACGCAACTAAGATCTCCGTATTATCTGACTATTATTATATAGTAATATTATTCACTCGGTGTGCATTAGGGAACACAGTTTTTTTTCCTACACAGAATTACCCCTCCCCTTTTAGCACCTGAGTGACATTACAATCTGATTGAGCAGCTTTCCACCTTGTGTATTGTATATAGAGAGGCAGCATTAGGAGGGATTGCTGACTCTAGTAGTGCCAAAGGGGAAGCCAGGGGTATCCCCAGGTATGCTGGCTCTCAGATGCTGTAGGTGCCATTACCATGTGGCCTTACACTGGGAATTTAACCCAGATATATATATGTAATTATTTATGCGGTGGGTGTGGGGTGCAGTGGCCCCTGTGTCGGTATGGGTGGGCTGCTGCAGGTCGGCACACCCTAACACGTTATTAACACTTATTATTTTTCCTATCACTTTGTATATATTATTTTAATCACACCACTTACATAGCACTTCTGTGCTTCTTATTAACCCCTATCAATTTTCACCTGTGTGCTGACCTGGGGTGGCTGACCTGTGCCGACATTGTGGGGTCCTGCACCCCAGGCCCATACCTAGTATTAGGGACCCCCAGTGACGGAGAAGCCTTGTCCATCGGCCTGGGGGCTTAACCCTATATCTGCAGATATACGCAACTAAGATCTCCGTATTATCTGACTATTATTATATAGTAATATTATTCACTCGGTGTGCATTAGGGAACACAGTTTTTTTTCCTACACAGAATTACCCCTCCCCTTTTAGCACCTGAGTGACATTACAATCTGATTGAGCAGCTTTCCACCTTGTGTATTGTATATAGAGAGGCACAAATGGGTCAGCATTAGGAGGGATTACTGACTCTAGTAGTGCCAAAGGGGAAGCCAGGGGTATCCCCAGGTAAGCTGGCTCTCAGATGCTGTAGGTGCCATTACCATGTGGCCTTACACTGGGAATTTAACCCAGATATATATATGTCATTATTTATGGGGTGGGTGTGGGGTGCAGTGGCCCCTGTGTCGGTATGGGAGGGCTGCTGCAGGTCGGCACACCCTAACACTTTATTAACACTTATTATTTTTCATATCACTTTGTATAAATTATTTTAATCACACCACTTACATAGCACTTCTGTGCTTCTTATTAACCCCTATCAATTTTCACCTGTGTGCTGACCTGGGGTGGCCGACCTGTGCCGACATTGTGGGGTCCTGCACCCCAGGCCCATACCTAGTATTAGGGACCCCCAGTGACGGAGAAGCCTTGTCGATCGGCCTGGGGGCTTAACCCTATATCTGCAGATATACGCAACTAAGATCTCCGTATTATCTGACTATTATTATATAGTAATATTATTCACTCGGTGTGCATTAGGGAACACAGTTTTTTTTCCTACACAGAATTACCCCTCCCCTTTTAGCACCTGAGTGACATTACAATCTGATTGAGCAGCTTTCAACCTTGTGTATTGTATATAGAGAGGCACAAATGGGTCAGCATTAGAAGGGATTGCTGACTCTAGTAGTGCCAAAGGGGAAGCCAGGGGTATCCCCAGGTAACCTGGCTCTCAGATGCTGTAGGTGCCATTACCATGTGGCCTTACACTGGGAATTTAACCCAGATATATATATGTCATTATTTATGGGGTGGGTGTGGGGTGCAGTGGCCCCTGTGTCGGTATGGGTGGGCTGCTGCAGGTCGGCACACCCTAACACTTTATTAACACTTATTATTTTTCCTATCACTTTGTATAAATTATTTTAATCACACCACTTACATAGCACTTCTGTGCTTCTTATTAACCCCTATCAATTTTCACTTGTGTGCTGACCTGGGGTGGCCGACCTGTGCCGACATTGTGGGGTCCTGCACCCCAGGCCCATACCTAGTATTAGGGACCCCCAGTGACGGAGAAGCCTTGTCGATCGGCCTGGGGGCTTAACCCTATATCTGCAGATATACGCAACTAAGATCTCTGTATTATCTGACTATTATTATATAGTAATATTATTCACTCGGTGTGCATTAGGGAACACAGTTTTTTTTTCCTACACAGAATTACCCCTCCCCTTTTAGCACCTGAGTGACATTACAATCTGATTGAGCAGCTTTCCACCTTGTGTATTGTATATAGAGAGGCACAAATGGGTCAGCATTAGGAGGGATTGCTGACTCTAGTAGTGCCAAAGGGGAAGCCAGGGGTATCCCCAGGTAAGCTGGCTCTCAGATGCTGTAGGTGCCATTACCATGTGGCCTTACACTGGGAATTTAACCCAGATATATATATGTAATTATTTATGGGGTGGGTGTGGGGTGCAGTGGCCCCTGTGTCGGTATGGGTGGGCTGCTGCAGGTCGGCACACCCTAACAATTTATTAACACTTATTATTTTTCCTATCACTTTGTATATATTATTTTAATCACACCACTTACATAGCACTTCTGTGCTTCTTATTAACCCCTATCAATTTACACCTGTGTGCTGACCTGGGGTGGCCGACCTGTGCCGACATTGTGGGATCCTGCACCCCAGGCCCATACCTAGTATTAGGGACCCCCAGTGACGGAGAAGCCTTGTCCATCGGCCTGGGGGCTTAACCCTATATCTGCAGATATACGCAACTAAGATCTCCGTATTATCTGACTATTATTATATAGTAATATTATTCACTCGGTGTGCATTAGGGAACACAGTTTTTTTTCCTACACAGAATTACCCCTCCCCTTTTAGCACCAGAGTGACATTACAATTTGATTGAGCAGCTTTCCACCTTGTGTATTGTATATAGAGAGGCACAAATGGGTCAGCATTAGGAGGGATTGCTGACTCTAGTAGTGCCAAAGGGGAAGCCAGGGGTATCCCCGGGTAAGCTGGCTCTCAGATGCTGTAGGTGCCATTACCATGTGGCCTTACACTGGGAATTTAACCCAGATATATATATGTCATTATTTATGGGGTGGGTGTGGGGTGCAGTGGCCCCTGTGTCGGTATGGGTGGGCTGCTGCAGGTCGGCACACCCTAACACTTTATTAACACTTATTATTTTTCCTATCACTTTGTATAAATTATTTTAATCACACCACTTACATAGCACTTCTGTGCTTCTTATTAACCCCTATCAATTTTCACCTGTGTGCTGACCTGGGGTGGCCGACCTGTGCCGACATTGTGGGGTCCTGCACCCCAGGCCCATACCTAGTATTAGGGACCCCCAGTGACGGAGAAGCCTTGTCGATCGGCCTGGGGGCTTAACCCTATATCTGCAGATATACGCAACTAAGATCTCCGTATTATCTGACTATTATTATATAGTAATATTATTCACTCGGTGTGCATTAGGGAACACAGTTTTTTTTCCTACACAGAGTTACCCCTCCCCTTTTAGCACCTGAGTGACATTACAATCTGATTGAGCAGCTTTCCACCTTGTGTATTGTATATAAAGAGGCACAAATGGGTCAGCTTTAGGAGGGATTGCTGACTCTAGTAGTGCCAAAGGGGAAGCCAGGGGTATCCCCAGGTAAGCTGGCTCTCAGATGCTGTAGGTGCCATTACCATGTGGCCTTACACTGGGAATTTAACCCAGATATATATATGTCATTATTTATGGGGTGGGTGTGGGGTGCAGTGGCCCCTGTGTCGGTATGGGTGGGCTGCTGCAGGTCGGCACACCCTAACACTTTATTAACACTTATTATTTTTCCTATCACTTTGTATATATTATTTTAATCACACCACTTACATAGCACTTCTGTGCTTCTTATTAACCCCTATCAATTTACACCTGTGTGCTGACCTGGGGTGGCCGACCTGTGCCGACATTGTGGGATCCTGCACCCCAGGCCCATACCTAGTATTAGGGACCCCCAGTGACGGAGAAGCCTTGTCCATCGGCCTGGGGGCTTAACCCTATATCTGCAGATATACGCAACTAAGATCTCCGTATTATCTGACTATTATTATATAGTAATATTATTCACTCGGTGTGCATTAGGGAACACAGTTTTTTTTCCTACACAGAATTACCCCTCCCCTTTTAGCACCTGAGTGACATTACAATCTGATTGAGCAGCTTTCCACCTTGTGTATTGTATATAGAGAGGCACAAATGGGTCAGCATTAGGAGGGATTGCTGACTCTAGTAGTGCCAAAGGGGAAGCCAGGGGTATCCCCGGGTAAGCTGGCTCTCAGATGCTGTAGGTGCCATTACCATGTGGCCTTACACTGGGAATTTAACCCAGATATATATATGTCATTATTTATGGGGTGGGTGTGGGGTGCAGTGGCCCCTGTGTCGGTATGGGTGGGCTGCTGCAGGTCGGCACACCCTAACACTTTATTAACACTTATTATTTTTCCTATCACTTTGTATAAATTATTTTAATCACACCACTTACATAGCACTTCTGTGCTTCTTATTAACCCCTATCAATTTTCACCTGTGTGCTGACCTGGGGTGGCCGACCTGTGCCGACATTGTGGGGTCCTGCACCCCAGGCCCATACCTAGTATTAGGGACCCCCAGTGACGGAGAAGCCTTGTCGATCGGCCTGGGGGCTTAACCCTATATCTGCAGATATACGCAACTAAGATCTCCGTATTATCTGACTATTATTATATAGTAATATTATTCACTCGGTGTGCATTAGGGAACACAGTTTTTTTTCCTACACAGAGTTACCCCTCCCCTTTTAGCACCTGAGTGACATTACAATCTGATTGAGCAGCTTTCCACCTTGTGTATTGTATATAAAGAGGCACAAATGGGTCAGCTTTAGGAGGGATTGCTGACTCTAGTAGTGCCAAAGGGGAAGCCAGGGGTATCCCCAGGTAAGCTGGCTCTCAGATGCTGTAGGTGCCATTACCATGTGGCCTTACACTGGGAATTTAACCCAGATATATATATGTCATTATTTATGGGGTGGGTGTGGGGTGCAGTGGCCCCTGTGTCGGTATGGGTGGGCTGCTGCAGGTCGGCACACCCTAACACTTTATTAACACTTATTATTTTTCCTATCACTTTGTATAAATTATTTTAATCACACCACTTACATAGCACTTCTGTGCTTCTTATTAACCCCTATCAATTTTCACCTGTGTGCTGACCTGGGGTGGCCGACCTGTGCCGACATTGTGGGGTCCTGCACCCCAGGCCCATACCAAGTATTAGGGACCCCCAGTGACGGAGAAGCCTTGTCGATCGGCCTGGGGGCTTAATCCTATATCTGCAGATATACGCAACTAAGATCTCCGTATTATCTGACTATTATTATATAGTAATATTATTCACTCGGTGTGCATTAGGGAACACAGTTTTTTTTTCCTACACAGAATTACCCCTCCCCTTTTAGCACCTGAGTGACATTACAATCTGATTGAGCAGCTTTCCACCTTCTGTATTGTATATAGAGAGGCACAAATGGGTCAGCATTAGGAGGGATTGCTGACTCTAGTAGTGCCAAAGGGGAATCCAGGGGTATCCCCAGGTAAGCTGGCTCTCAGATGCTGTAGGTGCCATTACCATGTGGCCTTACACTAGGAATTTAACCCAGATATATATATATATGTAATTATTTATGGGGTGGGTGTGGGGTGCAGTGGCCCCTGTGTTGGTATGGGTGGGCTGCTGCAGGTCGGCACACCCTAACACTTTATTAACACTTATTATTTTTCCTATCACTTTGTATATATTATTTTAATCACACCACTTACATAGCACTTCTGTGCTTCTTATTAACCCCTATCAATTTACACCTGTGTGCTGACCTGGGGTGGCCGACCTGTGCCGACATTGTGGGGTCCTGCACCCCAGGCCCATACCTAGTATTAGGGACCCACAGTGACGGAGAAGCCTTGTCGATCGGCCTGGGGGCTTAACCCTATATCTGCAGATATACGCAACTAAGATCTCCGTATTATCTGACTATTATTATATAGTAATATTATTCACTCGGTGTGCATTAGGGAACACAGTTTTTTTTTCCTACACAGAATTACCCCTCCCCTTTTAGCACCTGAGTGACATTACAATCTGATTGAGCAGCTTTCCACCTTGTGTATTGTATATAGAGAGGCACAAATGGGTCAGCATTAGGAGGGATTGCTGACTCTAGTAGTGCCAAAGGGGAAGCCAGGGGTATCCCCAGGTAAGCTGGCTCTCAGATGCTGTAGGTGCCATTACCATGTGGATTTACACTGGGAATTTAACCCAGATATATATATGTAATTATTTATGGGGTGGGTGTGGGGTGCAGTGGCCCCTGTGTCGGTATGGGTGGGCTGCTGCAGGTCGGCACACCCTAACACTTTATTAACACTTATTATTTTTCCTATCACTTTGTATATATTATTTTAATCACACCACTTACATAGCACTTCTGTGCTTCTTATTAACCCCTATCAATTTTCACCTGTGTGCTGACCTGGGGTGGCCGACCTGTGCCGACATTGTGGGGTCCTGCACCCCAGGCCCATACCTAGTATTAGGGACCCCCAGTGACGGAGAAGACTTGTCGATCGGCCTGGGGGCTTAGCCCTATATCTGCAGATATACGCAACTAAGATCTCCGTATTATCTGACTATTATTATATAGTAATATTATTCACTCGGTGTGCATTAGGGAACACAGTTTTTTTTTCCTACACAGAATTACCCCTCCCCTTTTAGCACCTGAGTGACATTACAATCTGATTGAGCAGCTTTCCACCTTGTGTATTGTATATAGAGAGGTACAAATGGGTCAGCATTAGGAGGGATTGCTGACTCTAGTAGTGCCAAAGGGGAAGCCAGGGGTATCCCCAGGTAAGCTGGCTCTCAGATGCTGTAGGTGCCATTACCATGTGGCCTTACACTGGGAATTTAACCCAGATATATATATGTAATTATTTATGGGGTGGGTGTGGGGTGCAGTGGCCCCTGTGTCGGTATGGGTGGGCTGCTGCAGGTCGGCACACCCTAACACTTTATTAACACTTATTATTTTTCCTATCACTTTGTATATATTATTTTAATCACACCACTTACATAGCACTTCTGTGCTTCTTATTAACCCCTATCAATTTTCACCTGTGTGCTGACCTGGGGTGGCCGACCTGCGCCGACATTGTGGGGTCCTGCACCCCAGGCCCATACCTAGTATTAGGGACCCCCAGTGACGGAGAAGCCTTGTCCATCGGCCTGGGGGCTTAACCCTATATCTGCAGATATACGCAACTAAGATCTCCGTATTATCTGACTATTATTATATAGTAATATTATTCACTCGGTGTGCATTAGGGAACACAGTTTTTTTTCCTACACAGAATTACCCCTCCCCTTTTAGCACCTGAGTGACATTACAATCTGATTGAGCAGCTTTCCACCTTGTGTATTGTATATAGAGAGGCACAAATGGGTCAGCATTAGGAGGGATTGCTGACTCTAGTAGTGCCAAAGGGGAAGCCAGGGGTATCCCCAGGTAAGCTGGCTCTCAGATGCTGTAGGTGCCATTACCATGTGGCCTTACACTGGGAATTTAACCCAGATATATATATATGTTATTATTTATGGGGTGGGTGTGGGGTGCAGTGGCCCCTGTGTTGGTATGGGTGGGCTGCTGCAGGTCGGCACACGCTAACACTTTATTAACACTTATTATTTTTCCTATCACTTTGTATATATTATTTTAATCACACCACTTACATAGCACTTCTGTGCTTCTTATTAACCCCTATCAATTTTCACCTGTGTGCTGACCTGGGGTGGCCGACCTGTGCCGACATTGTGGGGTCCTGCACCCCAGGCCCATACCTAGTATTAGGGACCCCCAGTGACGGAGAAGCCTTGTCGATCGGCCTGGGGGCTTAACCCTATATCTGCAGATATACGCAACTAAGATCTCCGTATTATCTGACTATTATTATATAGTAATATTATTCACTCGGTGTGCATTAGGGAACACAGTTTTTTTTCCTACACAGAATTACCCCTCCCCTTTTAGCACCTGAGTGACATTACAATCTGATTGAGCAGCTTTCCACCTTGTGTATTGTATATAGAGAGGCAAAAATGGGTCAGCATTAGGAGGGATTGCTGACTCTAGTAGTGCCAAAGGGGAAGCCAGGGGTATCCCCAGGTAAGCTGGCTCTCAGATGCTGTAGGTGCCATTACCATGTGGCCTTACACTGGGAATTTAACCCAGATATATATATGTCATTATTTATGGGGTGGGTGTGGGGTGCAGTGGCCCCTGTGTCGGTATGGGTGGGCTGCTGCAGGTCGGCACACCCTAACACTTTATTAACACTTATTATTTTTCCTATCACTTTGTATATATTATTTTAATCACACCACTTACATAGCACTTCTGTGCTTCTTATTAACCCCTATCAATTTTCACCTGTGTGCTGACCTGGGGTGGCCGACCTGTGCCGACATTGTGGGGTCCTGCACCCCAGGCCCATACCTAGTATTAGGGACCCCCAGTGACGGAGAAGCCTTGTCGATCGGCCTGGGGGCTTAACCCTATATCTGCAGATATACGCAACTAAGATCTCCGTATTATCTGACTATTATTATATAGTAATATTATTCACTCGGTGTGCATTAGGGAACACAGTTTTTTTTCCTACACAGAATTACCCCTCTCCTTTTAGCACCTGAGTGACATTACAATCTGATTGAGCAGCTTTCCACCTTGTGTATTGTATATAGAGAGGCACAAATGGGTCAGCATTAGGAGGGATTGCTGACTCTAGTAGTGCCAAAGGGGAAGCCAGGGGTATCCCCAGGTAAGCTGGCTCTCAGATGCTGTAGGTGCCATTACCATGTGGCCTTACACTGGGAATTTAACCCAGATATATATATGTAATTATTTATGGGGTGGGTGTGGGGTGCAGTGGCCCCTGTGTCGGTATGGGTGGGCTGCTGCAGGTCGGCACACCCTAACATTTTATTAACACTTATTATTTTTCCTATCACTTTGTATATATTATTTTAATCACACCACTTACATAGCACTTCTGTGCTTCTTATTAACCCCTATCAATTTTCACCTGTGTGCTGACCTGGGGTGGCAGACCTGTGCCGACATTGTGGGGTCCTGCACCCCAGGCCCATACCTAGTATTAGGGACCCCCAGTGACGGAGAAGCCTTGTCCATCGGCCTGGGGGATTAACCCTATATCTGCAGATATACGCAACTAAGATCTCCGTATTATCTGACTATTATTATATAGTAATATTATTCACTCGGTGTGCATTAGGGAACACAGTTTTTTTTCCTACACAGAATTACCCCTCCCTTTTAGCACCTGAGTGACATTACAATCTGATTGAGCAGCTTTCCACCTTGTGTATTGTATATAGAGAGGCACAAATGGGTCAGCATTAGGAGGGATTGCTGACTCTAGTAGTGCCAAAGGGGAAGCCAGGGGTATCCCCAGGTAAGCTGGCTCTCAGATGCTGTAGGTGCCATTACCATGTGGCCTTACACTGGGAATTTAACCCAGATATATATATGTAATTATTTATGGGGTGGGTGTGGGGTGCAGTGGCCCCTGTGTCGGTATGGGTGGGCTGCTGCAGGTCGGCACACCCTAACACTTTATTAACACTTATTATTTTTCCTATCACTTTGTATATATTATTTTAATCACACCACTTACATAGCACTTCTGTGCTTCTTATTAACCCCTATCAATTTTCACCTGTGTGCTGACCTGGGGTGGCCGACCTGTGCCGACATTGTGGGGTCCTGCACCCCAGGCCCATACCTAGTATTAGGGACCCCCAGTGACGGAGAAGCCTTGTCGATCGGCCTGGGGGCTTAACCCTATATCTGCAGATATACGCAACTAAGATCTCCGTATTATCTGACTATTATTATATAGTAATATTATTCACTCGGTGTGCATTAGGGAACACAGGTTTTTTTCCTACACAGAATTACCCCTCCCCTTTTAGCACCTGAGTGACATTACAATCTGATTGAGCAGCTTTCCACCTTGTGTATTGTATATAGAGAGGCACAAATGGGTCAGCATTAGGAGGGATTGCTGACTCTAGTAGTGCCAAAGGGGAAGCCAGGGGTATCCCAAGGTAAGCTGGCTCTCAGATGCTGTAGGTGCCATTACCATGTGGCCTTACACTGGGAATTTAACCCAGATATATATATGTAATTATTTATGGGGTGGGTGTGGGGTGCA
This sequence comes from Pseudophryne corroboree, assembly GCF_028390025.1. Taxonomy (NCBI): domain Eukaryota; kingdom Metazoa; phylum Chordata; class Amphibia; order Anura; family Myobatrachidae; genus Pseudophryne; species Pseudophryne corroboree. The sequence continues at coordinate 89,573 of NW_026967759.1, read as the reverse complement.
GTGGCCCCTGTGTCGGTATGGGTGGGCTGCTGCAGGTCGGCACACCCTAACACTTTATTAACACTTATTATTTTTCCTATCACTTTGTATATATTATTTTAATCACACCACTTACATAGCACTTCTGTGCTTCTTATTAACCCCTATCAATTTTCACCTGTGTGCTGACCTGGGGTGGCCGACCTGTGCCGACATTGTGGGGTCCTGCACCCCAGGCCCATACCTAGTATTAGGGACCCCCAGTGACGGAGAAGCCTTGTCGATTGGCCTGGGGGCTTAACCCTATATCTGCAGATATACGCAACTAAGATCTCTGTATTATCTGACTATTATTATATAGTAATATTATTCACTCGGTGTGCATTAGGGAACACAGGTTTTTTTTCCTACACAGAATTACCCCTCCCCTTTTAGCACCTGAGTGACATTACAATCTGATTGAGCAGCTTTCCACCTTGTGTATTGTATATAGAGAGGCACAAATGGGTCAGCATTAGGAGGGATTGCTGACTCTAGTAGTGCCAAAGGGGAAGCCAGGGGTATCCCCAGGTAAGCTGGCTCTCAGATGCTGTAGGTGCCATTACCATGTGGCCTTACACTGGGAATTTAACCCAGATATATATATGTAATTATTTATGGGGTGGGTGTGGGGTGCAGTGGCCCCTGTGTCGGTATGGGTGGGCTGCTGCAGGTCGGCACACCCTAAAAATTTATTAACACTTATTATTTTTCCTATCACTTTGTATATATTATTTTAATCACACCACTTACATAGCACTTCTGTGCTTCTTATTAACGCCTATCAATTTTCACCTGTGTGCTGACCTGGGGTGGCCGACCTGTGCCGACATTGTGGGGTCCTGCACCCCAGGCCCATACCTAGTATTAGGGACCCCCAGTGACGGAGAAGCCTTGTCGATCGGCCTGGGAGCTTAACCCTATATCTGCAGATATACGCAACTAAGATCTCCGTATTATCTGACTATTATTATATAGTAATATTATTCACTCGGTGTGCATTAGGGAACACAGTTTTTTTTCCTACACAGAATTATCCCTCCCCTTTTAGCACCTGAGTGACATTACAATCTGATTGAGCAGCTTTCCACCTTGTGTATTGTATATAGAGAGGCACAAATGGGTCAGCATTAGGAGGGATTGCTGACTCTAGTAGTGCCAAAGGGGAAGCCAGGGGTATCCCCAGGTAAGCTGGCTCTCAGATGCTGTAGGTGCCATTACCATGTGGCCTTACACTGGGAATTTAACCCAGATATATATATATGTAATTATTTATGGGGTGGGTGTGGGGTGCAGTGGCCCCTGTGTCGGTATGGGTGGGCTGCTGCAGGTCGGCACACCCTAACACTTTATTAACACTTATTATTTTTCCTATCACTTTGTATATATTATTTTAATCACACCACTTACATAGCACTTCTGTGCTTCTTATTAACCCCTATCAATTTTCACCTGTGTGCTGACCTGGGGTGGCCGACCTGTGCCGACATTGTGGGGTCCTGCACCCCAGGCCCATACCTAGTATTAGGGACCCCCAGTGACGGAGAAGCCTTGTCCATCGGCCTGGGGGCTTAACCCTATATCTGCAGATATACGCAACTAAGATCTCCGTATTATCTGACTATTATTATATAGTAATATTATTCACTCGGTGTGCATTAGGGAACACAGTTTTTTTTCCTACACAGAATTACCCCTCCCCTTTTAGCACCTGAGTGACATTACAATCTGATTGAGCAGCTTTCCACCTTGTGTATTGTATATAGAGAGGCAGCATTAGGAGGGATTGCTGACTCTAGTAGTGCCAAAGGGGAAGCCAGGGGTATCCCCAGGTAAGCTGGCTCTCAGATGCTGTAGGTGCCATTACCATGTGGCCTTACACTGGGAATTTAACCCAGATATATATATGTAATTATTTATGCGGTGGGTGTGGGGTGCAGTGGCCCCTGTGTCGGTATGGGTGGGCTGCTGCAGGTCGGCACACCCTAACACGTTATTAACACTTATTATTTTTCCTATCACTTTGTATATATTATTTTAATCACACCACTTACATAGCACTTCTGTGCTTCTTATTAACCCCTATCAATTTTCACCTGTGTGCTGACCTGGGGTGGCTGACCTGTGCCGACATTGTGGGGTCCTGCACCCCAGGCCCATACCTAGTATTAGGGACCCCCAGTGACGGAGAAGCCTTGTCCATCGGCCTGGGGGCTTAACCCTATATCTGCAGATATACGCAACTAAGATCTCCGTATTATCTGACTATTATTATATAGTAATATTATTCACTCGGTGTGCATTAGGGAACACAGTTTTTTTTCCTACACAGAATTACCCCTCCCCTTTTAGCACCTGAGTGACATTACAATCTGATTGAGCAGCTTTCCACCTTGTGTATTGTATATAGAGAGGCACAAATGGGTCAGCATTAGGAGGGATTACTGACTCTAGTAGTGCCAAAGGGGAAGCCAGGGGTATCCCCAGGTAAGCTGGCTCTCAGATGCTGTAGGTGCCATTACCATGTGGCCTTACACTGGGAATTTAACCCAGATATATATATGTCATTATTTATGGGGTGGGTGTGGGGTGCAGTGGCCCCTGTGTCGGTATGGGAGGGCTGCTGCAGGTCGGCACACCCTAACACTTTATTAACACTTATTATTTTTCATATCACTTTGTATAAATTATTTTAATCACACCACTTACATAGCACTTCTGTGCTTCTTATTAACCCCTATCAATTTTCACCTGTGTGCTGACCTGGGGTGGCCGACCTGTGCCGACATTGTGGGGTCCTGCACCCCAGGCCCATACCTAGTATTAGGGACCCCCAGTGACGGAGAAGCCTTGTCGATCGGCCTGGGGGCTTAACCCTATATCTGCAGATATACGCAACTAAGATCTCCGTATTATCTGACTATTATTATATAGTAATATTATTCACTCGGTGTGCATTAGGGAACACAGTTTTTTTTCCTACACAGAATTACCCCTCCCCTTTTAGCACCTGAGAGACATTACAATCTGATTGAGCAGCTTTCAACCTTGTGTATTGTATATAGAGAGGCACAAATGGGTCAGCATTAGAAGGGATTGCTGACTCTAGTAGTGCCAAAGGGGAAGCCAGGGGTATCCCCAGGTAACCTGGCTCTCAGATGCTGTAGGTGCCATTACCATGTGGCCTTACACTGGGAATTTAACCCAGATATATATATGTCATTATTTATGGGGTGGGTGTGGGGTGCAGTGGCCCCTGTGTCGGTATGGGTGGGCTGCTGCAGGTCGGCACACCCTAACACTTTATTAACACTTATTATTTTTCCTATCACTTTGTATAAATTATTTTAATCACACCACTTACATAGCACTTCTGTGCTTCTTATTAACCCCTATCAATTTTCACCTGTGTGCTGACCTGGGGTGGCCGACCTGTGCCGACATTGTGGGGTCCTGCACCCCAGGCCCATACCTAGTATTAGGGACCCCCAGTGACGGAGAAGCCTTGTCGATCGGCCTGGGGGCTTAACCCTATATCTGCAGATATACGCAACTAAGATCTCTGTATTATCTGACTATTATTATATAGTAATATTATTCACTCGGTGTGCATTAGGGAACACAGTTTTTTTTCCTACACAGAATTACCCCTCCCCTTTTAGCACCTGAGTGACATTACAATCTGATTGAGCAGCTTTCCACCTTGTGTATTGTATATAGAGAGGCACAAATGGGTCAGCATTAGGAGGGATTGCTGACTCTAGTAGTGCCAAAGGGGAAGCCAGGGGTATCCCCGGGTAAGCTGGCTCTCAGATGCTGTAGGTGCCATTACCATGTGGCCTTACACTGGGAATTTAACCCAGATATATATATGTCATTATTTATGGGGTGGGTGTGGGGTGCAGTGGCCCCTGTGTCGGTATGGGTGGGCTGCTGCAGGTCGGCACACCCTAACACTTTATTAACACTTATTATTTTTCCTATCACTTTGTATAAATTATTTTAATCACACCACTTACATAGCACTTCTGTGCTTCTTATTAACCCCTATCAATTTTCACCTGTGTGCTGACCTGGGGTGGCCGACCTGTGCCGACATTGTGGGGTCCTGCACCCCAGGCCCATACCTAGTATTAGGGACCCCCAGTGACGGAGAAGCCTTGTCGATCGGCCTGGGGGCTTAACCCTATATCTGCAGATATACGCAACTAAGATCTCTGTATTATCTGACTATTATTATATAGTAATATTATTCACTCGGTGTGCATTAGGGAACACAGTTTTTTTTCCTACACAGAGTTACCCCTCCCCTTTTAGCACCTGAGTGACATTACAATCTGATTGAGCAGCTTTCCACCTTGTGTATTGTATATAAAGAGGCACAAATGGGTCAGCTTTAGGAGGGATTGCTGACTCTAGTAGTGCCAAAGGGGAAGCCAGGGGTATCCCCAGGTAAGCTGGCTCTCAGATGCTGTAGGTGCCATTACCATGTGGCCTTACACTGGGAATTTAACCCAGATATATATATGTCATTATTTATGGGGTGGGTGTGGGGTGCAGTGGCCCCTGTGTCGGTATGGGTGGGCTGCTGCAGGTCGGCACACCCTAACACTTTATTAACACTTATTATTTTTCCTATCACTTTGTATATATTATTTTAATCACACCACTTACATAGCACTTCTGTGCTTCTTATTAACCCCTATCAATTTTCACCTGTGTGCTGACCTGGGGTGGCCGACCTGTGCCGACATTGTGGGATCCTGCACCCCAGGCCCATACCTAGTATTAGGGACCCCCAGTGACGGAGAAGCCTTGTCCATCGGCCTGGGGGCTTAACCCTATATCTGCAGATATACGCAACTAAGATCTCCGTATTATCTGACTATTATTATATAGTAATATTATTCACTCGGTGTGCATTAGGGAACACAGTTTTTTTTCCTACACAGAATTACCCCTCCCCTTTTAGCACCTGAGTGACATTACAATCTGATTGAGCAGCTTTCCACCTTGTGTATTGTATATAGAGAGGCACAAATGGGTCAGCATTAGGAGGGATTGCTGACTCTAGTAGTGCCAAAGGGGAAGCCAGGGGTATCCCCGGGTAAGCTGGCTCTCAGATGCTGTAGGTGCCATTACCATGTGGCCTTACACTGGGAATTTAACCCAGATATATATATGTCATTATTTATGGGGTGGGTGTGGGGTGCAGTGGCCCCTGTGTCGGTATGGGTGGGCTGCTGCAGGTCGGCACACCCTAACACTTTATTAACACTTATTATTTTTCCTATCACTTTGTATAAATTATTTTAATCACACCACTTACATAGCACTTCTGTGCTTCTTATTAACCCCTATCAATTTTCACCTGTGTGCTGACCTGGGGTGGCCGACCTGTGCCGACATTGTGGGGTCCTGCACCCCAGGCCCATACCTAGTATTAGGGACCCCCAGTGACGGAGAAGCCTTGTCGATCGGCCTGGGGGCTTAACCCTATATCTGCAGATATACGCAACTAAGATCTCCGTATTATCTGACTATTATTATATAGTAATATTATTCACTCGGTGTGCATTAGGGAACACAGTTTTTTTTCCTACACAGAGTTACCCCTCCCCTTTTAGCACCTGAGTGACATTACAATCTGATTGAGCAGCTTTCCACCTTGTGTATTGTATATAAAGAGGCACAAATGGGTCAGCTTTAGGAGGGATTGCTGACTCTAGTAGTGCCAAAGGGGAAGCCAGGGGTATCCCCAGGTAAGCTGGCTCTCAGATGCTGTAGGTGCCATTACCATGTGGCCTTACACTGGGAATTTAACCCAGATATATATATGTCATTATTTATGGGGTGGGTGTGGGGTGCAGTGGCCCCTGTGTCGGTATGGGTGGGCTGCTGCAGGTCGGCACACCCTAACACTTTATTAACACTTATTATTTTTCCTATCACTTTGTATAAATTATTTTAATCACACCACTTACATAGCACTTCTGTGCTTCTTATTAACCCCTATCAATTTTCACCTGTGTGCTGACCTGGGGTGGCCGACCTGTGCCGACATTGTGGGGTCCTGCACCCCAGGCCCATACCAAGTATTAGGGACCCCCAGTGACGGAGAAGCCTTGTCGATCGGCCTGGGGGCTTAATCCTATATCTGCAGATATACGCAACTAAGATCTCCGTATTATCTGACTATTATTATATAGTAATATTATTCACTCGGTGTGCATTAGGGAACACAGTTTTTTTTTCCTACACAGAATTACCCCTCCCCTTTTAGCACCTGAGTGACATTACAATCTGATTGAGCAGCTTTCCACCTTGTGTATTGTATATAGAGAGGCACAAATGGGTCAGCATTAGGAGGGATTGCTGACTCTAGTAGTGCCAAAGGGGAATCCAGGGGTATCCCCAGGTAAGCTGGCTCTCAGATGCTGTAGGTGCCATTACCATGTGGCCTTACACTAGGAATTTAACCCAGATATATATATATATGTAATTATTTATGGGGTGGGTGTGGGGTGCAGTGGCCCCTGTGTTGGTATGGGTGGGCTGCTGCAGGTCGGCACACCCTAACACTTTATTAACACTTATTATTTTTCCTATCACTTTGTATATATTATTTTAATCACACCACTTACATAGCACTTCTGTGCTTCTTATTAACCCCTATCAATTTACACCTGTGTGCTGACCTGGGGTGGCCGACCTGTGCCGACATTGTGGGGTCCTGCACCCCAGGCCCATACCTAGTATTAGGGACCCACAGTGACGGAGAAGCCTTGTCGATCGGCCTGGGGGCTTAACCCTATATCTGCAGATATACGCAACTAAGATCTCCGTATTATCTGACTATTATTATATAGTAATATTATTCACTCGGTGTGCATTAGGGAACACAGTTTTTTTTTCCTACACAGAATTACCCCTCCCCTTTTAGCACCTGAGTGACATTACAATCTGATTGAGCAGCTTTCCACCTTGTGTATTGTATATAGAGAGGCACAAATGGGTCAGCATTAGGAGGGATTGCTGACTCTAGTAGTGCCAAAGGGGAAGCCAGGGGTATCCCCAGGTAAGCTGGCTCTCAGATGCTGTAGGTGCCATTACCATGTGGATTTACACTGGGAATTTAACCCAGATATATATATGTAATTATTTATGGGGTGGGTGTGGGGTGCAGTGGCCCCTGTGTCGGTATGGGTGGGCTGCTGCAGGTCGGCACACCCTAACACTTTATTAACACTTATTATTTTTCCTATCACTTTGTATATATTATTTTAATCACACCACTTACATAGCACTTCTGTGCTTCTTATTAACCCCTATCAATTTTCACCTGTGTGCTGACCTGGGGTGGCCGACCTGTGCCGACATTGTGGGGTCCTGCACCCCAGGCCCATACCTAGTATTAGGGACCCCCAGTGACGGAGAAGACTTGTCGATCGGCCTGGGGGCTTAGCCCTATATCTGCAGATATACGCAACTAAGATCTCCGTATTATCTGACTATTATTATATAGTAATATTATTCACTCGGTGTGCATTAGGGAACACAGTTTTTTTTTCCTACACAGAATTACCCCTCCCCTTTTAGCACCTGAGTGACATTACAATCTGATTGAGCAGCTTTCCACCTTGTGTATTGTATATAGAGAGGCACAAATGGGTCAGCATTAGGAGGGATTGCTGACTCTAGTAGTGCCAAAGGGGAAGCCAGGGGTATCCCCAGGTAAGCTGGCTCTCAGATGCTGTAGGTGCCATTACCATGTGGCCTTACACTGGGAATTTAACCCAGATATATATATGTAATTATTTATGGGGTGGGTGTGGGGTGCAGTGGCCCCTGTGTCGGTATGGGTGGGCTGCTGCAGGTCGGCACACCCTAACACTTTATTAACACTTATTATTTTTCCTATCACTTTGTATATATTATTTTAATCACACCACTTACATAGCACTTCTGTGCTTCTTATTAACCCCTATCAATTTTCACCTGTGTGCTGACCTGGGGTGGCCGACCTGTGCCGACATTGTGGGGTCCTGCACCCCAGGCCCATACCTAGTATTAGGGACCCCCAGTGACGGAGAAGACTTGTCGATCGGCCTGGGGGCTTAGCCCTATATCTGCAGATATACGCAACTAAGATCTCCGTATTATCTGACTATTATTATATAGTAATATTATTCACTCGGTGTGCATTAGGGAACACAGTTTTTTTTTCCTACACAGAATTACCCCTCCCCTTTTAGCACCTGAGTGACATTACAATCTGATTGAGCAGCTTTCCACCTTGTGTATTGTATATAGAGAGGCACAAATGGGTCAGCATTAGGAGGGATTGCTGACTCTAGTAGTGCCAAAGGGGAAGCCAGGGGTATCCCCAGGTAAGCTGGCTCTCAGATGCTGTAGGTGCCATTACCATGTGGCCTTACACTGGGAATTTAACCCAGATATATATATGTAATTATTTATGGGGTGGGTGTGGGGTGCAGTGGCCCCTGTGTCGGTATGGGTGGGCTGCTGCAGGTCGGCACACCCTAACACTTTATTAACACTTATTATTTTTCCTATCACTTTGTATATATTATTTTAATCACACCACTTACATAGCACTTCTGTGCTTCTTATTAACCCTTATAAATTTTCACCTGTGTGCTGACCTGGGGTGGCCGACCTGTGCCGACATTGTGGGGTCCTGCACCCCAGGCCCATACCTAGTATTAGGGACCCACAGTGACGGAGAAGCCTTGTCGATCGGCCTGGGGGCTTAACCCTATATCTGCAGATATACGCAACTAAGATCTCCGTATTATCTGACTATTATTATATAGTAATATTATTCACTCGGTGTGCATTAGGGAACACAGTTTTTTTTTCCAACACACATGCCTCCAGCAACATGGCTATACCTGAGCAGATAGTTGCAGAGTTGGAGATGGTGCAGCAGCAGATGACAGCATTGACATCTCGCAGAATAGCACTACGGAGTCAGATGCTACAAGCTGCCAGTGGTGATGTTGAAAGAGCAGGACCCAGTACTGGGACAACCCCATCTTCTGACACACGGGGTATGCTGTGAGTCCCCTGCCAGACACAGATACTGGGGAAACTGAGGTAGATTCTGGAGTACTATCACAAACCAAAAAGAGACAACCAGCAAGTGAAGAGGAAAATGATGAGGAGGTACAGGACGATACCTCACAGGCTACAGCCAAAAAACGAAAAAGACAGCCCGCATTTTCTAAGAGGGAGCTGCGAGTTCTGGTCACACAAGCCATGGACAAAATACATAGAGGCAGCAAAAACATGGGTGCTGCAACCAAAGATCGCATCTGGAGGGACATTACAGATTCTGTAAATGAAGTCGGCACAATTGTCCGCACCCCACAGGAAGTTAGAAGACGGTAAGTGTATATTGGCACACAATTTCATGCCCAATTTCTTATAAAAAAAACAGGTATTCATAACTTTTATATCCCTAACCCCTAATTCTAATCACATATGCAGTTGGGCCGACTTCAAGTCCCGCCTGAAGGGCAAGAGGTCTGCGGAGTGGAATGCCTCGAGGGCAACAGGCAGTAATCAGCATTATGTGTGTCATGTAAAAATGCATTAATAATGTGCAGCATATGTGTAAGGGTCACTTTGTGTGCCATTATGTGTATAAGGGCATTAATAATGAGCGGCACATGTGTAACAGGGTACTACTGTATGTGTGTATAGGGGCACTAATTAAGTGCAGCAAATGTGTAGGGGGCACTATGTGTGTTATTATGTGTATAAGGGCATTAATAATATGCGGCATATGTGTAAGGGACATTACGTGTAAAAGGGCATTGATAAAGGTTGTCATAATGTGTAAAGCAAATTATGTTTATAAGGACATTAATAATGTGTCTCATATGTGTAAGGGACATTACTGTGTGGCATTATGTGTATAAGGTGCTCTACTATGTGGCGTTGCATATAGAAAGGGCACTACTGTGTCGTCTAATGTGAATAAAGAGCAATAGGATGTGGTGTAATGTGAATAAGGAGCAATTCAGTGTGATGTAATGTGAATAAGGGGCTCTCCTGTGAGGAGTAACGTCTATAAGGTAAAGTGGTACTACTATGGGATGTAATATGAATTATGGACACTATCGCATGATCAAATGTGAATAAAGTTGCAGTACTGTGTAGCGTAATTGGAACTGGGGTTACTATTGTGTGGCCATGCCCCTTACCAGCAAAAACTCACCGCTTTTTGGGCTGAGCGCCAAATGTGCGAACTGTTCCTATTTAAAACATAGGAGGTACAAACCCCAAAATAAGGACTGCTATGGATGAGGGGTGATGGTGCTGGGAAAGAGGTGCAAGGTCAGAGGCGGAACCAGCGATGGTGCTAGGGGGCACCAACCAAAATCTTGCCTAGGGCATCATATTGGCTAGGGCCGGCTCTGGCAACATGAGGAGGTCCCGCTGATCTTGAGGAGCTGGCGATGGACTGCGTGAGCTAAGAGGAGGCAGGTGGGGTGTCTCTTATGGACACGGACCTGCCTGAAATTATTAATCGACATGACTTGCCAGGTAAGTTAACGCACTTTTTTTTATATAAAAAAAATTACTGTTTTTCAAGTTCCGACTTCTTCATGTTATTTGTGTCCTTTTTTCTCTCATTCTTCTATTTGCTTTTAACATAACACTGCACAGGAAGGTGAGCAGGTAGAGTCAGAGGAGGGTTATCTGGCTGAGGCTGAGGTGGGGGGACCTAGTGAGTCTGCCAGTGTGGGTCACCAGATTCCACCGGTCCAGATTCCAACTGGCCTCCCCCCCCCGCCCCCACCCGACACACTCCTATCCCAGCCATTCTGTCTGAAATTGCCAGTTATGGTGAGAAACTGACACAATTTAAGGACAGGATGATCCGGGAGGTAAGCCAGATACCTGTCCGGCTCACTGAACACACAACCGGTGTTGGGCAAGGTGTAGCTCAACTCTGCCAAGGTCTGGCAGAGATCAGGCAGGGACAAGCCGAACTCGCCTCCTCGATCCAACAACTCGCCAGCTCTGTTGTGCAAGGGCTCCAGGCAGGGCCGGTGCTAGGGTCTTCGGCGCCCCCCTGCAAACTATAAATTTGCGCCCTCCCATATTCCTTTGGCGCGTGCCGGGAAAAGGGGTGTGGTCTCACAAGTAAGGGGCATGGCCACACAGTAGTACCCCCATTTAAAATTACACCACAATGTAGCACAATCTTATTTCTCTAACGTCCTAGTGGATGCTGGGGACTCCGTAAGGACCATGGGGAATTGACGGGCTCCGCAGGAGACTGGGCACTCTAAAAGAAAGATTAGGTACTATCTGGTGTGCACTGGCTCCTCCGTCTATGCCCCTCCTCCAGACCTCAGTTAGAATCTGTGCCCGGCCAGAGCTGGGTGCTCCTAGTGGGCTCTCCTGAGCTTACTAGTTAAAGAAAGTATTTATTAGGTTTTTTATTTTCAGTGAGCTTCTGCTGGCAACAGACTCACTGCTACGAGGGAGTGAGGGGAGAGAAGCAAACGTACCTGTTCACAGCTAGGTTGCGCTTCTTAGGCTACTGGACACTATTAGCTCCAGAGGGTTCGAACACAGGCGCCTGTCCTCGATCATCCGTTCCCGGAGCCGCGCCGCCGTCCCCCTCGCAGAGCCAGAAGAACTGAAGCATGAAGACAGCGAAATCGGCGGCTGAAGACTCCTATCTTCATTTTAGGTAGAGCACAGCACCGCAGCTGTGCGCCATTGCTCCCACAGCACACCACACACTCCGGTCATTGTAGGGTGCAGGGCGCTGGGGAGAGGGGGGGGGGGGGGGCGCCCTGGGCAGCAATTGAAATACCTTTTGGCAAAAAATGACATATATACAGTCAGGCACTGTATAGATGTAAATTCCCCCGCCATATTTTCTCACAGAAAGCGGGACAGAAGCCTGCCGCTGAGGGGGCAGGTCCTTCTTCCTCAGCACACCAGCACCATTTTCTCTTCACAGCTCCACTGGAAGGACGCTCCCCAGGCTTTACCCTGCAGTATCCTGATACAACAAGGGTAAAAAAGAGAGGGGGGGTGCACATAAATTTAGGCGCAAAAGTCATATAAAGCAGCTATTGGGGTAATAACTTTTTATAGTCTGTATCCCTGGGTTATATAGCGCTGTGGTGTGTGCTGGCATACTCTCTCTCTGTCTCCCCAAAAGCCTTTGTGGCGTCCTGTCCTCAGTCAGAGCATTCCCTGTGTGTGTTCGGTGTGTCGGTACGGCTGTGTCGACATGTTTGATGAGGAGAGTTACGTGGAGGTGGAGCAAGTGCAGGTTAATGTGGTGTCGCCGCCGTCGGGGCTGACACCTGATTGGATGGATATGTGGAAGGCCTTAAATGATAATGTAAACTCATTACATAAAAGGTTTGATGATGTTGCAGCCGGGGTACAGCCGGGCTCTCAACCCGGGCCTGTCCAGGCAGCTCAGAGGCCGTCAGGGTCTCATAAACGCCCACTGTCTCAGATGGTTGACACGGATGCCGACACGGAGTCAGACTCCAGTGTCGACGATGATGAGGCACAATTGCAGCCTAAAATGACCAAGGCAATCCGTTATATGTTTATTGCAATGAAAGATGTTTTACACATTTCAGAGGTTAACCCTGTCCCTGACAAGAGGGTACATATGGTTGGGGAGAAAAAGCAGGCAGTGACTTTTCCCCCGTCACATGAATTAAATGAGTTATGTGAAGAAGCGTGGAGCTCCCCTGATAAGAAAATAGTGATTCCCAGAAGATTACTGCTGGCGTACCCTTTCCCGCCAACGGATAGGTTATGTTGGGAATCCCCCCATAGGGTAGACAAGGCCCTGACACGCTTATCTAAAAAGGTGGCCCTGCCGTCACAGGATACGGCCGCCCTAAAGGAGCCTGCGGATAGGAAGCAGGAAGTTATCCTGAAGTCTGTTTATACTCAAAGAAAAAAACGAAGACTGCTTCTATAGCGCCTCAATTGCAGGAGGCTAATAATCAAATCAAATTACCCTGATACATGCGCGGCTGAAAAACACTATGTGGGTGTTTGGTTGAAGAATATAGAAACAGACAGAATCAGCTGCGCAAAGTATCAGGGAAAGGACAGTACAATTTTAGGAGAGCCGATGTATGTATATAAATTGATTTATTAATGAAAAAGCATAAATAACAGTAAAAGATGACATTAAATTGTTGGATATAAAAAAGCACACCTTGACTCAGTTTATCCGTTTAAACAGACACCAAATTGTGTCGGTTCTCTATATGGAAGTCCACAAAAGAAAATAGAGTCCAGCTGTTTATTGGAAAGCAATAGATGGTAGTAGCCGTAAGGTTAAATATTGGAAGTAAATGATCAGTGCAGTAGACATCCCATAATAATTGAGGGAGCGATCCAGTGTTATTTACTGTTCAATTACCTCTCCTTAGGTGGGCTGGTCCAAAGCCGAGCATCCTCGGCGATGTGTCCTGCAATGCCCACTATGCGAATGCCGCAGGGGAGAGGGAGCCGTGGATTCACTGTAAGGTATAAGCCGTGTGCTGGTTTACCCGGCTGACGGGGAGCCGTGTGTTGATACGGGCGGCTCGAGAATTCAGATCCGCGGCTATTCTTGGATCTCTGTGGAGATGAAGGACTGCTTGCGGGGAGAACAAACCCGCTGATGCTTTCAAATAGGATACCTCGGCAGGTGTGCAGACAGGAGGCGTGGTCTAACGCGTTTCGTCACGTGACCCGTGACTTTCTCAAAGGAATATATCAGCCTCAATCCGGATCCACTTTTAAAGCAGGATAATTAGTTAATTATGTACAGGTGGGCATTGCAGGACACATCGCCGAGGACGCTCGGCTTTGGACCAGCCCACCTAAGGAGAGGTAATTGAACAGTATATAACACTGGATCGCTCCCTCACTTATTATGGGATGTCTACTGCACTGATCATTTACTTCCAATATTTAACCTTACGGCTACTACCATCTATTGCTTTCCAATAAACAGCTGGACTCTATTTTCTTTTGTGGACTTCCATATAGAGAACCGACACAATTTGGTGTCTGTTTAAACGGATAAACTGAGTCAAGGTGTGCTTTTTTATATCCAACAATTTAATGTCATCTTTTACTGTTATTTATGCTTTTTCATTAATAAATCAATTTATATACATACATCGGCTCTCCTAAAATTGTACTGTCCTTTCCCTGATACTTTGCGCAGCTGATTCTGTCTGTTTCTGTTTATACTCACTCTGGTACTCTACTGAGACCAGCTATTGCTTCAGCCTGGATGTGTAGCGCTGTAGCGGCATGGACTGATACTCTTTCAGACGACATAGATACCCTCGACAGGGATACTGTCTTACTAACCCTGGGCCATATAAAAGATGTCGTCTTATATATGCGGGATGCCCAGAGGGACATTTGCATGCTAGGTTCTAGAATTAATGCAATGTCCGTTTCTGCCAGGAGGGTCTTATGGACTCGACAATGGACAGGGGATGCCGACTCTAATAGACACATGGAGGTGTTGCCTTATAAGGGTGAGGAATTGTTTGGGGATGGTCTCTCGGACCTCGTATCCACAGCGACGGCTGGAAAGTCGACTTTCCTGCCTCAGGTTTCCTCACAGACCAAGAAAGCACCGTATTATCAAATGCAGTCCTTTCGTTCTCAGAAAAGCAAGAAGGTCAGAGGTGCATCCTTTCTTGCCAGAGGCAGGGGTAGAGGAAAGAAGCTGCACCATGCAGCCAGTTCCCAGGAACAAAAGTCCTCCCCGGCTTCCACTAAGTCCACCGCATGACGCTGGGGCTCCGCAGGCGGAGCCAGGAGCGGTGGGGGTGCGTCTCCGACATTTCAGCAACCAATGGGTTCGCTCGCGGGTGGATCCTTGGGTTATACAAATTGTATCTCAGGGATACAAGCTGGAATTTGAGGTGACGCCCCCTCACCGTTTCCTAAAATCAGCATTGCCAGCTTCCCCCCTGGAAAGGGAGGTGGTACTGGAGGCAATTCACAAGCTGTTCCTCCAGCAGGTGATAGTGAAGGTTCCCCTCCTTCAACAAGGAAGGGATTACTATTCCACTGTGTTTGTGGTAGCGAAACCGGACGGTTCGGTAAAACCCATTCTGAATTTAAAATCCCTGAACATTTATCTCAAGAGATTCAAGTTCAAAATGGAATCACTCAGAGCGGTCATTGCAAGCCTGGAAGAGGGGGATTTTATGGTATTCCTGGACATCAAGGATGCGTACTTGCATGTCCCCATTTATCCACCGCACCAGGAGTACCTCAGGTTTGTGGTACAGGACTGTCATTACCAATTCCAGACGTTGCCGTTTGGTCTGTCCACGGCACCGAGGGTATTTACCAAGGTAATGGCGGAAATGATGGTACTCCATCGGAAGCGAGGAGTTACTGTTATCCCATACTTGGACGATCTCCTTATAAAGGCGAGGTCCAGGGAGCAGTTGTTGGTCAGCGTAGCACACTCTCGGGAAGTGTTGCAACAGCACGGCTGGATTCTGAATATTCCAAAGTCGCAGCTGATTCCTATGACGTGTCTGCCCTTCCTGGGCATGATTATGGACACAGACAAGAAGAAGGTTTTTCTCCCGGAGGAGAAGGCTCAGGAGCTCATGACTCTGGTCAGGGACCTCCTCAAACCAAAGCAGGTGTCGGTGCATCACTGCACGCGAGTCCTGGGAAAGATGGTAGCCTCATACAAAGCCATTCTCTTCGGCAGGTTCCATGCGAGAATCTTTCAGTGGGATCTGTTGGACAAGTGGTCCGGATCGCATCTTCAGATGCATCGGCTGATCGTCCTTTCCCCAAGGGCCAGGGTGTCTCTTCTGTGGTGGCTGCAGAGTGCCCACCTTCTCGAGGGCCGCAGGTTCGGCATACTGGACTGGGTCCTGTTGACCACGGATGCAAGCCTCTGAGGGTGGGGGCAGTCACTCAGGGAAGAAACTTCCAAGGGTTGTGGTCAAGTCAGGAGACTTGTCTGCACATAAACATACTAGAACTAAGGGCCATATACAACGCCCTAAGTCAAGGGGAGCCCCTGCTTCGAGACCAACCAGTGCTGATTCAGTCAGACAACATCACGGCGGTCGCCCATGTAAACAGTCAAGGAGGCACAAGAAGCAGGGTGGCAATGGCAGAAGCCACAAGGATTCTTTGTTGGGTGTAGAATCACGTGCAAGCACTGTCAGCAGTGTTCATTCCGGGAGTGGATAACTGGGAAGCAGACTTCCTCAGCAGACACGACCTCCACCCGGGAGAGTGGGGACTTCATCAAGAAGTCTTCACACAGATAACAAATTGTTGGGAATGGCCACAGGTGGACATGATGGCTTCCCGCCTCAACAAAAAGCTAAAAAGATATTGTGCCAGGTCAAGGGACCCTCAGGCGATAGCTGTGGGTGTTCCAATCGGTTTATATGTTTCCTCCTCTTCCTCTCATACCCAAGGTACTGAGAATAGTAAGAAAAAGAGGAGTGAGAACAATTCTCATCGTTCCGGATTGGCCAAGAAGGACTTGGTACCCAGAACTACAAGAGATGATCACAGAGGACCCATGGCCTCTGCCTCTCAGACAGGACCTGTTGCAACAGGGCTCCTGTCTGTTCCAAGAATTACCGCGGCTGCGTTTGACGGCATGGCGGTTGAACGCCGGATCCTAGCAGAAAAGGGCATTCCGGATGAAGTTATTCCTACGCTGATAAAGGCTAGGAAGAAAGTGACAGCAAAACATTATCACCGTATATGGCGAAAATATGTTGCTTGGTGGGAGGCCAGGAAGGCCCAGACAGAGGAATTCCAGCTAGGTCGATTCCTGCACTTCCTACAGTCAGGTGTGACTATGGGCCTAAAATTAGGGTCCATAAAGGTCCAGATTTCGTCCCTATCTATTTTCTTTCAAAAAGAACTGGCTTCACTGCCTGAGGTTCAGACGTTTGTTAAGGGAGTGCTGCATATTCAACCCCCTTTTGTGCCACCACTGGCACCTTGGGATCTTAACATTGTGTTGGATTTCCTGAAATCCCACTGGTTTGAGCCACTTAAGACCATGGAACTAAAGTATCTCACGTGGAAAGTGGTCATGCTATTGGGCTTAGCTTCGGCTAGGCGTGTGTCAGAGTTGGCTGCTATGTCATGTAAAAGCCCCTATCTGATCTTCCATATGGACAGGGCAGAATTGCGGACTCACCCCCAATTTCTCCCAAAGGTGGTGTCATCTTTTCATTTAAACCAACCTATTGTGGTGCCTGCGGCTACTCGTGACTTGGAGGACTTCAAGTTGCTGGACTTAGTCCGGGCTTTGAAGATTTTTGTCACCAGAACAGCTGGAGTCAGGAAGATGGACTCTCTGTTTATCCTGTATGCATCCAACAAGCTGGGTGCTCCTGCTTCAAAGCAAACTATTGCTCGCTGGATCTGTAACACGATTCAGCAGGCTCATTCTGCGGCTGGATTGCCGCATCCAAAATCAGTGAAAGCCCATTCCACGAGGAAGGTGGGCTCTTCTTGGGCGGCTGCCCAAGGGGTCTCGGCTTTACAGCTTTGCCGAGTTGCTACTTGGTCGGGATCAAACACGTTTGTAAAATTCTATAAGTTTGATACCCTGGCTGAGGAGGACCTTGTGTTTGCCCATTCGGTGCTGCTGAGTCATCCGCACTCTCCCGCCCGTTTGGGAGCTTTGGAAAATCCCCATGGTCCTTACGGAGGACCCAGCATCCACTAGGATGTTAGAGAAAATAAGAATTTACTCACCGGTAATTCTATTTCTCGTAGTCTGTAGTGGATGCTGGGCGCCCGTCCCAAGTGCGGACTTTCTGCAATACATGTACATAGTTATTGCTTAATAAGGGTTATTGTTATGAGACATCTGTTGAATGAGGCTCAGTTGTTGTTCATACTGTTAACTGGGTATGGTTATCACAAGTTGTACGGTGTGATTGGTGTGGCTGGTATGAGTCTTAGCCTGGATTCCAAAATCCTTTCCTTGTAATGTTAGCTCTTCCGGGCACAGTTTCCCTAACTGAGGTCTGGAGGAGGGTCATAGAGGGAGGAGCCAGTGCACACCAGATAGTACCTAATCTTTCTTTTAGAGTGCCGAGTCTCCTGCGGAGCCCGTCTATTCCCCATGGTCCTTACGGAGTCCCCAGCATCCACTACGGACTGCGAGGAATAGAATTACTGGTGAGTAAATTCTTATTTAATCTTATACGTAATGCCCCACCCGTAGTAGTAGCATCCTTATACATAATGCCCCCCCAGTAGTAGTAGTGTCCTTATACATAATGCCCCCCCAAGTAGTAGTAGTGTCCTTATACATAATGCCCCCCCCAGTAGTAGTAGCATCCTTATACATAATGCCCCCCCAGTAGTAGTAGCATCCTTATACATAATGCCCCCGTAGTAGTAGTGTCCTTATACATAATGCCCACCCCTGTAGTAGTAGTGTCCTTATATATAATTCCCCCCTGTAGTAGTAGTAGTGTCCTTATACATAATGCCCCCCAGTAGTAGTAGCATCCTTATACATAATGCACCCCCAGTAGTAGTAGCGTCCTTACACGTTATGCCCCCCTGTAGTATTAGTGTCCTTATACATAATGCCCCCCCAGTAGTAGTAGTGTCCTTATACATAATGCCCCCCAGTAGTAGTAGCGTCCTTATAAGTAATGCCCCCCCAGTAGTAGACGCGTCCTTATACGTAATACCCCCCAGAAGTAGTAGCGTAATTATACGTAGTGCACCCCCAGTAGTAGTAGCATCCTTATACATAGTGCACCCCCAGTAGTATTAGTGTTCTTATACGTAATGCCATCCCAGTAGTAGTAGCGTCCTTATACGTAATGCCATCACAGTAGTAGTAGCGTCCTTATACGTAGTGCACCCCAGTAGTAGTATCGTCCTTATACGTAATGCCCCCCCAGTAGTAGTAGCAGCGTCCTTATACGTAGTGCACCCCCAGTAGTAGTAGCGTCCTTATACGTAGTGCACCCCCAGTAGTAGTATTGTCCTTATACGTAATGCCCCCCAGTAGTAGTAACATAGTAACATAGTAACATAGTATCTGAGATTGAAAAAAGACAATTGTCCATCGAGTTCAACCTATTTGTGGTGTCCTCTGCATGATGATTTGACTAAATAGTAACTATAATGCATGACTATGCACCATACCCCTGGATATCCTTATCCAATAGGAATTTATCTAACCCATTCTTAAAGGTGTTGACAGATTCCGCCATTACAACTCCCTCGGGCAGGGAATTCCAAACACGTATTGTCCTTACCGTGAAAAAGCCATTACGCCGTATTGAGCGGAATCTCCTCTCCTCTAACCTGAGCGAGTTTCCACGAGTCCTCTGTGTTGATCTAACCAAAAACAGGTCCCGCGCAAGCTCTGAGTATTGTCCCCTTATATATTTGTAGATGTTGATCATATCCCCTCTTAGTCTCCGCTTTTCCAATGTAAACATGCCTAGTCTTTCAAGCCTTTCCTTGTATTCCATCGTCTCCATGCCCTTAATTAGTTTGGTCGCCCTCCTTTGTACCTTTTCAAGCTCCAGGATATCCTTTTTGTAGTACGGTGCCCAGAACTGTACACAGTATTCAAGGTGTGGCCTCACTAGTGATTTATATAATGGGAGTATAATACTCTCGTCCCTAGCATCAATACCCCGTTTTATGCATGCTAATATCTTATTAGCCTTCTTTGCTGCAGTCCTACTTTGGGTACTACTGCTTAGCTTTCTATCTATGAGGACACCTAAGTCCTTTTCCAGTACAGAATCCCCTAGTTTTACCCCATTTAGTAGGTAGGTGTACTTTTTGTTCTTGTTACCACAGTGCATTACCTTACACTTGTCTGTGTTGAAGCGCATTCTCCATTTGGCTGCCCATGCTTCTAATTTAACTAAGTCGTTCTGAAGAGACTCGGCATCCTCCTCTGTATTTATAACCTTACACAATTTGGTATCATCTGCAAAAATTGACACCATGCTCTCTAGACCTTCTGTTAGGTCGTTAATGAAAATATTGAACAATAGCGGTCCTAATACTGAGCCTTGCGGCACACCACTTAGCACTTCAGTCCAAGTTGAAAAATATCCATTAACCACAACGCGCTGCTTCCTATTATCTAACCAGTTTTTGACCCAAGTGCATATTGTGCTTCCTATCCCTGATTCTTGTAGCTTGTATATAAGTCTCATGTGTGGTACAGTATCAAACGCTTTGGCAAAGTCTAAAAAGATTACATCCACGTCTTTACCCTGATCTAGGTTTGCGCTTACTGTTTCATAAAAGCCAAGTAAGTTGGTTTGACAGGATCTGTCCTTCATAAACCCATGTTGATTCCTTTTAATGACCTTATTGGTTTCAAGGAACTTCTGAATACTATCTCTTAGAATACCTTCCAATACTTTCCCCACTATAGATATAAGACTAACTGGTCTATAATTACCTGGTTCAGCTTTACTTCCCTTTTTGAATATAGGCACTACTTCCGCTATACGCCAGTCTTTGGGAACCATACCTGATATAACTGAATCCTCAAAGATCAGAGATAGCGGTTTTGCCAGTTCAGAGTGAAGCTCCATTAGAACCCTTGGATGAATACCATCGGGCCCTGGTGATTTATTAATCTTTAAATGTTTTAATCGGTGACAGACTACGTCCTCGCTTAAATAAGTACCTATCAGTGTGATATTGTCCTTATTGAGATTGTGTGTCAGTCCCTGAATTGGGTCCTCTCTAGTGAATACTGTTGAAAAAAACTCATTTAGTGTGTTCGCTATGTCATTATCATTTTTGCTTAAGACTCCCAACATGTCCTTCAAAGGGCCTATACTCTCCTTTTTTAATCTCTTGCTATTGATGTATTTAAAGAATTTTTTGGGATTTGCTTTGCTTTCCTTTGCTACTAGTTTTTCAGTTTCTACTTTAGCCGCTCTTATTTCCTTTTTGCAATTTTTGTTACATTCCTTATAGTGCTGAAATGACTCTGCTTCCCCGTCAGATTTGTATTTTTTAAATGCTCGCCTTTTCTTGCCCATAAGTTCCTTAATCTTTTTGTTAAGCCACATCGGTTTATGATTTTTATTCCCTTTTTTGCTACTCATAGGAATATATTTGAGTGTATTTTTAGCTAGCAGGAATTTTAGTACCTCCCATTTCTCCGTAGTATTTTTTCCTAAAAACAAACCTTCCCATTCAATATCCCTGAAAAATACCCTCATCATTTCAAAATTTGCTTTGCTAAAGTTTAAAGTCCTAGTTGAGCCAGTATAGGGCTGTTTGTAGAAACTGATATTGAATGTGACCATATTATGGTCGCTGTTTCCTATGGGTTCCCCTACTATAATACCAGATACCAAATCCTGATTGTTTGTTAATACCAGGTCTAAGATTGCATTGTACCTAGTTGGTTCCTCAATTAGTTGGACTAGGTAGTTATCATTTAGTGTGTTTAAAAATATACTGCCCCTAGCAGTATCACATGAATCGTTTTTCCAGTTTATCTCTGGATAGTTAAAATCTCCCATCACTACTATGTCTCCTACTCCTGCTGCTTTTTCAATTTGCTTTAGTAACAATTCATCATCAGATGCGTTGATACCAGGCGGCCTATAGCATACACCCAATACTAACTTTTTTGTTCCTTTTTCCCCGCATGCAATTTCTACCCATAGTATCTCAACAGTGTCTACAGTACCCTCCTGAGTATCTTCCCATATATTAGGTTTTAAAAACGGCTTTACGTACAGACACACCCCTCCACCCTTTTTATTTAGTCTGTCTCTCCTAAACAGTGTATAGCCCTCTAGATTGACTGTCCAATCATGAGATTCATCCCACCAAGTTTCAGTAATGCCTATAATATCATACTGTTTGCTTGCTGCAAGTATTTCTAGTTCACCCTTTTTACCAGTAATGCTTCTGGCGTTAACATACATACAACTAAGATAAGTATTTTCCCTTGCATTAGGGACATCTTTCACCTTATGTGGCAAGGATGACCTGTAATCGTCATTGGTTAGTGCTTTGGTAAAATCCCTTTTAGTACCCATGTTAATAACCTTACTGCCTGCTCTTACCCTCCCCCCAACTTCTCCCCCATTTTGTTTACTACCGCCATCCCCACTATTCTCACTGCATGACCCGTAGTTTTTAGCTAAACCCTCCCCCCAGGCTCCTAGTTTAAAATCTCCTCCAACCTTCTAACCATCTTTCCCCCCAGCACCGTTGCCCCCTCCTCAGTCAGGTGCAATCCGTCACGACAAAAGAGATGGCGTCTGACTGAGAAGTCCGCCCAGTGTTCCAGGAACACAAACCCCTCTTTCCTGCACCAATCCCTAAGCCACACATTTACCTCCCTAATCTCCCTCTGCCTCCCTGGACTAGCGCGTGGCACGGGTAATAATTCCGAGAATATTACCTTAGATGTCCTTGCCTTCAGTTTCTTTCCTAAGTCCCTATAGTCTTTCTTAAGGACATCCCACCTTCTGCTAACTTTGTCATTGGTGCCAACGTGCACCAAGACCGCCGGGTCTTTGCCAGCCCCTCCCAACAATCTATCTACCCGGTCCGCGATGTGCCGTACCCGAGCACCCGGGAGACAACAGACTGTACGGCGATCACGGTCCCGGTAGCAGATTGCCCTATCTGCCTTCCTGATGATAGAATCCCCTACCACCACCATTTGACTAGGTACCTCTCTATCTTTTATCCCAACCGCGCCAGAGGGACCGCACCTCTGGATGCTAGAGGGAGCAGTCTCCTCCGGCACCGTCATTTCTTCGCTATCATCCTCCGATTCCTCGTCCAATCGGGCAAATTTGTTCGGGTTTGATAGTTCGGAGATGTCGTGCCTCCCCCTCTTATTCTTCCTTCTAACTGTGACCCAACTGGCTACCTGATCATCATCCTCTTCTACCAGTGACCCCTCCCGCAACTCCTCCACCGTTCTGTCTAAACTACGCTCGAGATTGTGAATCCCCCTCAGTCGCGTAACCGTTTGCTCTAGATCAGTTACCTGGGCTTCCAGGGCAACAGTTCGCACACACCTCGTGCAGATGTATTCACACTGGGCCGGTAGCTCCAGGTGTGCATACATCTTGCACGACATGCACTGAGTGAGGTCCTCAATCACAGCCCCTCCCATATTGTTTGCAAGGTCTAACTCCCAGTTACACTCAAAGAAAAAGCAGCAAAAATAAAAAATAGAAGACAAGCAATATCACTTATACAATAATTAAGCTGGCTTATACTTATCTATCTTTGTGCGGTTCTTGGTCCTTCACTTTTATGCAGCCGTAGTACTCTCTCCTGCGGCACCTATACTCCACTTAGCAGTTGCAGTTATTCCAGCTCACTGCACCTCCTTTTCACTCGGCTTCCAGCTCCTGCTAAGAAAAAAAAAAAAAAAATGCCCCTCACACCCGCACAATCACAGCCCCTCTGCTACTCCAAGTAAGAGACCCTCTCACTCACTCGGTCAGCCCCTTGCAGTCTCACCAGAAGTTTAATGGTACTGTAAATGTGTGTTCCTGATTGTGTATTATAAAACTCACCTTTATCTGTATTCTAACTCACCTTTATACTGTATCCAACTCACTTAGAAATCCCAGCAGCACTTTGAAGAGACCAGCCCCACAGAGCAGCGTCCTTATACATAGTGCACCCCCAGTAGTAGTATCGTCCTTATATGTAGTGCACCCCAGTAGTAGTATCGTCCTAATACGTAATAGCCCCAGTAGTAGTAGCGTCCTAATACGTAATAGCCCCAGTAGTAGTAGCGTCCTTACACGTAATGGCCCCCTTAATAGTAGCGTTGTTACACGTAATGCCCCCTGTAGTAATAGCGTCCTTATACGTAATGCCTCCCCAGTAGTGGCGTCCATAGAGCGCGCGCACAGACATACCTCACACACACAATTCACACATATATACACACACACACACACACACACACCCACCATACACACACACCCACCATACACACACACACACACACACACACACACACACACACTTCTCTCCCACCCTCCACTTACCTAATCCAGTCTCCCTCTGTACAGCAGCCAGGTCCGTGTAGCCCCGCCCCCTCATGACCCATTTAACCACGCCACTTCCCTCCCGTGTAGCTCCGCCCCCTTCTGTCCCGTACTCGGCGCTTTCACACAGATGAGATGAGGTGAGGGGAGGGAGGAGGCGTTTCATGCTGCAGGTACCCGCTGCCAGTGCCTGTCATACAGTGACAGACACAGCAGTGGCAGCAGCAGTAGCAGAGGGGTCAGGACGGCGCAGCAGGGAAGGGATGCTGAGCAGGGGGAGCGCCTATCCGCCCCAGCGCCTCCCTGCACTGCATCCCTTTGATGAGCGGGTAGCGCCTGGCCTGACTCCAGGACATCGCTGGCCGTCTTGCCCACAGTGGCAGGGAGCCAGCCACATCTGCTCCCTCCCCTCTCCTGCCCAGGAAGAAGATCCCACTGGGCATGGCCCTCGAAGGTCACTTCGCAGACCGAGCCGTGACCAACAACATCAGGCGGGGCAAAAGAAGAGAAAGTAATGTCTCTCCAGATGCCCAGCACCCATGTTTGACATGCTGCCTTTATGTATTTTGTTTTTGGCTTGTGTGGCCAGAATGGACAACTCCCTCATGATGAAAGGGGGTTGTTGTTTTGTTTTTTGTTTTGCAGCCTGTGAGTTATTTTCCTGTACACTTGATCCATCTTCCTCGTCCTAGCGTGCTGTGTATGTTTGGGTTTGTGTATTGTGGCCAGAATCTACCTCAGTTTTCAAAAAAGTATCCTCTGGCTGGGGGTTCACAACATATATTTTTGTTATGATTAAAAATTGCATTTTGCCAGTAGATGGGGGCAACACAGTACTGGGTTCTGTTATGTAAAAATCACCACTGGCAGCTGTTTGTTGCTATGACCAATTTTATTTTCATGCTAATTTCTAGCCATGTTGGCTTTTTGAATTGCTATAATTTCTTAAGTAAAGCAAAAATTTTCAAAAAAAATGCTTGTGTTTTTTTTAAGGTTATGCACTATTGAAAAATGTGAACAGTAAATTGCATATTGACATTTGTGGTACAAGGGAACAATCATAGAATATTCTTAAAAACATTGTAAACTCTAATTTAGTAAATGTATGCCTTTCACAACACCTAACTGTGCCAAGAAATAAAAACAACATTTTAAATCAACTTGGGGTAACATGCCATAGTATTACAAAGGGTCACATGTTCCAAGAATAAAATAAGTGTGTTATTAAGTAACATGAAGTGTAGGCTGCATTATGTGGCTCATGTTGTTTGGTATGTACAAAGGAAGATGGCAATGCAGAAAACATGGCATGTTGCCATTTAGCTGATGTAGTTTATACATCTTGATGAAGGGTACAACTTTATAAAACATGCTGTTAACATCAAAGTATTTTCAACAACAATAAAAAAAAGTACATTATTTGTGAGTGTGTCAGATTTAGACATGGTAAATGATAAATTGTTATGTGTGAAAACAGTTGCTGATAACAGTCATTTGTAACTGCAGTGTTTGGCAAGTAATTGCTCAACAGGTGACTTATACCCCTTTCACACCGCAGCTATAACCTGGTAAATTGCCATTTTTTAAGCCTTCTAAAGCGGTTCTAGATGCGGTGTGAAAGGGCCACTTTGAATTTACTGATTACTGGTATTTTAAAATGGTTAAAAAAGAGTCCTACACGGTTCAGACCCGTTTCATTGTGCAATGTGAAAGGCTCAGAAACGGTATTTCCAAGCCACAGAAGGTGATAGGCTGTCTCCATGCGTGATGTCACCAGGCAGAAGCAGGAAATAACTGGAGGAAACACATGAGAGTGAAGAAGCATTTTATTATACAGAATACAGTTTAAAATGGCAAATTGGAGTGATGAGGAGGTTAGGGAGCTGCTTAGGATCAGAGGGGATGAAGAAATATGTAGACAAATCACTGGGACAGTGAAGTAATCTACATAAACATGGTAAAGATGCTTGAAGCTGCTGGGTTGCATCATACGACTTGCCAAATTATTAATAATTAATTAATTAATAATTATTAATAATTAGAGATGAGCGGGTTCGGTTCCTCGGAATCCGAACCCGCCCGAACTTCATTTTTTTTTACACGGGGCCGAGCGACTCGGATCTTCCCGCCTTGCTCGGATAACCCGAGCGCGCCCGAACGTCATCATCCCGCTGTCGGATTCTCGCGAGGCTCGGATTCTATCGCGAGACTCGGATTCTATATAAGGAGCCGCGTGTCGCCGCCATTTTCACACGTGCATTGAGATTCATAGGGAGAGGACGTGGCTGGCGTCCTCTCCGTTTATAGAGAAGAGAGTGAGACAGTAGAGAGAGACACAGTAGTAATTTTCGGGAGCATTAGGAGGAGTACTAGTAGTAGTTACTTGCTGAAGTGATAGATAGTGTGACTGTATTATCTGACTTGTGGGGGAGACACTGACAGTGGGGAGCAGTTAGAGTCTGAGAGCAGGACTCAGGAGTACATATAACGTACAGTGCACACTTTTGCTGCCAGAGTGCCACACTGCATTGTGACCACACTGACCACCAGTATAATATATATTGTGATTGTCTGCTTAGGAGTACTACTTGCAAGTTGCTGATAGTGTGACCAGTGACCTGACCACCAGTTTAATAATCACCACCAGTGAGTTTAATATATATAATATATATATATAATTGTATATAATATATATATAATATTGTATACCACCTACCCGTGTTTTTTTTCTTTTTCTTTCTTCTTTATACATACTACTTAGTAGCTTACTGTAGCAGTCTGCGGTGCTGCTGAGCTGACAGTGTCCAGCAGGTCCGTCATCAGTCATTACATAATAAATATATCTACCTGTCCGGCTGCAGTACTAGTGATATTATATATATATATATAATGATTTCATCTCATTATCATCCAGTCTATATTAGCAGCAGACAGAGTACGGTAGTCCACGGCTGTAGCTACCTCTGTGTCGGCACTCGGCAGTCGCTCGTCCAGCCTTAATTGTATACCACCTACCCGTGTTTTTTTTTTCTTTCTTCTTTATACATACTACTATAGTAGCTTACTGTAGCAGTCTGCGGTGCTGCTGAGCTGACAGTGTCCAGCAGGTCCGTCATCAGTCATTACATAATAAATATATCTACCTGTCCGGCTGCAGTACTAGTGATATTATATATATATATATATATATATATATATATATTGATTTCATCTCATTATCATCCAGTCTATATTAGCAGCAGACACAGTACGGTAGTCCACGGCTGTAGCTACCTCTGTGTCGGCACTCGGCAGTCGCTCGTCCATCCATAATTGTATACCACCTACCCGTGGTTTTTTTTTCTTTCTTCTTTATACATACTACTATAGTAGCTTACTGTAGCAGTCTGCGGTGCTGCTGAGCTGACAGTGTCCAGCAGGTCCGTCATCAGTCATTACATAATAAATATATCTACCTGTCCGGCTGCAGTACTAGTGATATTATATATATATATATATATATATATATATATTGATTTCATCTCATCATCCAGTCTATAGTAGCAGCAGACACAGTACGGTAGTCCATGGCTGTAGCTACATCTGTGTCGGCACTTGGCAGTCGATCGTCCATCCATAATTGTATACCACCTACCTGTGGTTTTTTTTTTTTCTTCTTTATACATACTACTATAGTAGCTTACTGTAGCAGTCTGCGGTGCTGCTGAGCTGACAGTGTCCAGCAGGTCCGTCATCAGTCATTACATAATAAATATATCTACCTGTCCGGCTGCAGTACTAGTGATATTATATATATATATATATATATATATTGATTTCATCTCATTATCATCCAGTCTATATTAGCAGCAGACACAGTACGGTAGTCCACGGCTGTAGCTACCTCTGTGTCTTTTAGTTGTGCCTATTAAAATATGGAGAACAAAAATGTTGAGGTTCCAAAATTAGGGAAAGATCAAGATCCACTTCCACCTCGTGCTGAAGCTGCTGCCACTAGTCATGGCCGAGACGATGAAATGCCAGCAACGTCGTCTGCCAAGGCCGATGCCCAATGTCATAGTACAGAGCATGTAAAATCCAAAACACCAAATATCAGGAAAAAAAGGACTCCAAAATCTAAAATAAAATTGTCGGAGGAGAAGCGTAAACTTGCCAATATGCCATTTACCACACGGAGTGGCAAGGAACGGCTGAGGCCCTGGCCTATGTTCATGGCTAGTGGTTCAGCTTCACATGAGGATGGAAGCACTCAGCCTCTCGCTAGAAAAATGAAAAGGCTCAAGCTGGCAAAAGCAGTAGCACCGCAAAGAACTGTGCGTTCTTCGAAATCCCAAATCCACAAGGAGAGTCCAATTGTGTCGGTTGCGATGCCTGACCTTCCCAACACTGGACGTGAAGAGCATGCGCCTTCCACCATTTGCACGCCCCCTGCAAGTGCTGGAAGGAGCACCCGCAGTCCAGTTCCTGATTGTCAGATTGAAGATGTCAGTGTTGAAGTACACCAGGATGAGAAGGATATGGGTGTTGCTGACGCTGGGGAGGTAATTGACCAGGAGGATTCTGATGGTGAGGTGGTTTGTTTAAGTCCGGCACCCGGGGAGACACCTGTTGTCCGTGGGAGGAATATGGCCATTGACATGCCTGGTGAAAATACCAAAAAAATCAGCTCTTCGGTGTGGAAGTATTTCAACAGAAATGCGGACAACAGGTGTCAAGCCGTGTGTTGCCTTTGTCAAGCTGTAATAAGTAGGGGTAAGGACGTTAACCACCTCGGAACATCCTCCCTTATACGTCACCTGCAGCGCATTCATAATAAGTCAGTGACAAGTTCAAAAACTTTGGGTGACAACGGAAGCAGTCCACTGACCAGTAAATCCCTTCCTCTTGTAACCAAGCTCACGCAAACCACCCCACCAACTCCCTCAGTG
The DNA here is from genome assembly GCF_028390025.1 of Pseudophryne corroboree. Classification (NCBI taxonomy): domain Eukaryota; kingdom Metazoa; phylum Chordata; class Amphibia; order Anura; family Myobatrachidae; genus Pseudophryne; species Pseudophryne corroboree. Next base: position 60,535 of record NW_026967759.1, on the reverse strand, counting down.
TCAATTTCCTCCTTCCCCAGGAATGCCAATAGTCCTGCAGGCCATGTCACTGGCAATTCTGACGATTCCTCTCCTGCCTGGGATTCCTCCGATGCATCCTTGCGTGTAACGCCTACTGCTGCTGGTGCTGCTGTTGTTGCTGCTGGGAGTCGATGGTCATCCCAGAGGGGAAGTCGTAAGCCCACTTGTACTACTTCCAGTAAGCAATTGACTGTCCAACAGTCCTTTGCGAGGAAGATGAAATATCACAACAGTCATCCTGTTGCAAAGCGGATAACTGAGGCCTTGACAACTATGTTGGTGTTAGACGTGCGTCCGGTATCCGCCGTTAGTTCACAGGGAACTAGACAATTTCTTGAGGTAGTGTGCCCCCGTTACCAAATACCATCTAGGTTCCACTTCTCTAGGCAGGCGATACCGAGAATGTACACGGACGTCAGAAAAAGACTCACCGGTGTCCTAAAAAATGCAGTTGTACCCAATGTCCACTTAACCACGGACATGTGGACAAGTGGAGCAGGGCAGGGTCAGGACTATATGACTGTGACAGCCCACTGGGTAGATGTATGGACTCCCGCCGCAAGAACAGCAGCGGCGGCACCAGTAGCAGCATCTCGCAAATGCCAACTCTTTCCTAGGCAGGCTACGCTTTGTATCACCGGTTTCCAGAATACGCACACAGCTGAAAACCTGTTACGGCAACTGAGGAAGATCATCGCGGAATGGCTTACCCCAATTGGACTCTCCTGTGGATTTGTGGCAAGCAATATTGTGTGTGCATTAAATATGGGCAAATTCCAGCACGTCCCATGTTTTGCACATACCTTGAATTTGGTGGTGCAGAATTTTTTTAAAAACGACAGGGGCGTGCAAGAGATGCTGTCGGTGGTCAGAAGAATTGTGGGACACTTTCGGCGTACAGGCACCACGTACAGAAGACTGGAGCAACACCAAAAACGCCTGAACCTGTCCTGCCATCATCTGAAGCAAGAAGTGGTAACGAGGTGGAATTCAACCCTATATATGCTTCAGAGGTTGGAGGAGCAGCAAAAGGCCATTCTAGCCTATACAATTCAGCACGATATAGGAGGTGGAATGCACCTGTCTCAAGCGCAGTGGAGAATGATTTCAACGTTGTGCAAGGTTCTGATGCCCTTTGAACTTGCCACACGTGAAGTCAGTTCAGACACTGCCAGCCTGAGTCAGGTCATTCCCCTCATCAGGCTTTTGCAGAAGAAGCTGGAGACATTGAAGGAGGAGCTAACACGGAGCGATTCCGCTAGGCATGTGGGACTTGTGGATGGAGCCCTTAATTCGCTTAACAAGGATTCACGAGTGGTCAATCTGTTGAAATCAGAGCACTACATTTTGGCCACCGTGCTCGATCCTAGATTTAAAACCTTCCTTGGATCTCTCTTTCCGGCAAACACAAGTCTGCTGGGGTTCAAAGACCTGCTGGTGAGAAAATTGTCAAGTCAAACGGAACGCGACCTGTCAACATCTCCTCCTTCACATTCTCCCGCAACTGGGGGTGCGAGGAAAAGGCTCAGAATTCCGAGCCCACCCGCTGGCGGTGATGCAGAGCAGTCTGGAGCGACTGCTGATGCTGACATCTGGTCCGGACTGAAGGACCTGACAACGATTACGGACATGTCGTCTACTGTCACTGCATATGATTCTCTCACCATTGAAAGAATGGTGGAGGATTATATGAGTGACCGCATCCAAGTAGGCACGTCACACAGTCCGTACTTATACTGGCAGGAAAAAGAGGCAATTTGGAGGCCCTTGCACAAACTGGCTTTATTCTACCTAAGTTGCCCTCCCACAAGTGTGTACTCCGAAAGAGTGTTTAGTGCCGCCGCTCACCTTGTCAGCAATCGGCGTACAAGGTTACTTCCAGAAAATGTGGAGAAGATGATGTTCATTAAAATGAATTATAATCAATTCCTCCGTGGAGACATTGACCAGCAGCAATTGCCTCCACAAAGTACACAGGGAGCTGAGATGGTGGATTCCAGTGGGGACGAATTGATAATCTGTGAGGAGGGGGATGTACACGGTGATATATCGGAGGATGATGATGAGGTGGACATCTTGCCTCTGTAGAGCCAGTTTGTGCAAGGAGAGATTAATTGCTTCTTTTTTGGTGGGGGTCCAAACCAACCCGTCATTTCAGTCACAGTCGTGTGGCAGACCCTGTCACTGAAATGATGGGTTGGTTACAGTGTGCATGTCCTGTTTATACAACATAAGGGTGGGTGGGAGGGCCCAAGGACAATTCCATCTTGCACCTCTTTTTTCTTTCATTTTTCTTTGCGTCATGTGCTGTTTGTGGAGTATTTTTTTGAAGGGCCATCCTGCGTGACACTGCAGTGCCACTCCTAGATGGGCCAGGTGTTTGTGTCGGCCACTAGGGTCGCTTAGCTTACTCACACAGCTACCTCATTGCGCCTCTTTTTTTTTTCTTTGCGTCATGTGCTGTTTGGGGAGTGTTTTTTGGAAGGGCCATCCTGCGTGACACTGCAGTGCCACTCCTAGATGGGCCAGGTGTTTGTGTCGGCCACTAGGGTCGCTTATCTTACTCACACAGCTACCTCATTGCGCCTCTTTTTTTCTTCTTTGCGTCATGTGCTTTTTGGGGAGTGTGTTTTGGAAGGGCCATCCTGCGTGACACTGCAGTGCCACTCCTAGATGGGCCAGGTGTTTGTGTCGGCCACTAGGGTCGCTTATCTTACTCACACAGCTACCTCATTGCGCCTCTTTTTTTCTTCTTTGCGTCATGTGCTTTTTGGGGAGTGTGTTTTGGAAGGGCCATCCTGCGTGACACTGCAGTGCCACTCCTAGATGGGCCAGGTGTTTGTGTCGGCCACTAGGGTCGCTTAGCTTACTCACACAGCTACCTCATTGCGCCTCTTTTTTTCTTTGCGTCATGTGCTGTTTGGGGAGTGTTTTTTGGAAGGGCTATCCTGCGTGACACTGCAGTGCCACTCCTAGATGGGCCAGGTGTTTGTGTCGGCCACTAGGGTCGCTTAGCTTACTCACACAGCTACCTCATTGCGCCTCTTTTTTTCTTCTTTGCGTCATGTGCTGTTTGGGGAGTGTTTTTTGGAAGGGCCATCCTGCGTGACACTGCAGTGCCACTCCTAGATGGGCCAGGTGTTTGTGTCGGCCACTAGGGTCGCTTATCTTACTCACACAGCTACCTCATTGCGCCTCTTTTTTTCTTCTTTGCGTCATGTGCTTTTTGGGGAGTGTGTTTTGGAAGGGCCATCCTGCGTGACACTGCAGTGCCACTCCTAGATGGGCCAGGTGTTTGTGTCGGCCACTAGGGTCGCTTATCTTACTCACACAGCTACCTCATTGCGCCTCTTTTTTTCTTCTTTGCGTCATGTGCTTTTTGGGGAGTGTGTTTTGGAAGGGCCATCCTGCGTGACACTGCAGTGCCACTCCTAGATGGGCCAGGTGTTTGTGTCGGCCACTAGGGTCGCTTAGCTTACTCACACAGCTACCTCATTGCGCCTCTTTTTTTCTTTGCGTCATGTGCTGTTTGGGGAGTGTTTTTTGGAAGGGCTATCCTGCGTGACACTGCAGTGCCACTCCTAGATGGGCCAGGTGTTTGTGTCGGCCACTAGGGTCGCTTAGCTTACTCACACAGCTACCTCATTGCGCCTCTTTTTTTCTTCTTTGCGTCATGTGCTGTTTGGGGAGTGTTTTTTGGAAGGGCCATCCTGCGTGACACTGCAGTGCCACTCCTAGATGGGCCAGGTGTTTGTGTCGGCCACTAGGGTCGCTTAGCTTACTCACACAGCTACCTCATAGCGCCTCTTTTTTTCTTTGCGTCATGTGCTGTTTGGGGAGTGTTTTTTGGAAGGGCCATCCTGCCTGACACTGCAGTGCCACTCCTAGATGGGCCAGGTGTTTGTGTCGGCCACTAGGGTCGCTTAGCTTAGTCATCCAGCGACCTCGGTGCAAATTTTAGGACTAAAAATAATATTGTGAGGTGTGAGGTATTCAGAATAGACTGAAAATGAGTGGAAATTATGGTTTTTGAGGTTAATAATACTTTGGGATCAAAATGACCCCCAAATTCTATGATTTAAGCTGTTTTTTAGGGTTTTTTGAAAAAAACACCCGAATCCAAAACACACCCGAATCCGACAATAAAAATTCGGTGAGGTTTTGCCAAAACGCGGACGAACCCAAAACACGGCCGCGGAACCGAACCCAAAACCAAAACACAAAACCCAAAAAATTTCAAGTGCACATCTCTATTAATAATATGTGGGCTAGAAAAGTCCATTTAAAATGACAGCCACTGTTTTTTATGGGAGAAACGGGTTCAGTGTGAAAGGTACCAAAACGGTAATGAAATGGTAATATACCGGTTACAACATGCGATGTGAAGGGGGTTTAACTGCTCAGACCCGTTTTAAGAACTGTTTAAAGAACCGTTTTAAAAGCAGGGTTTGCAATGTGAAAGCAGCATTAATTTGCAAATTAATTGCTAAATAGGGGCGGGCAGACACACTTGTAGCAGTAGTTCACAAGGGCTGAGTAGCTGCAGACTTACTCCTCGGCTGCGTTCAGCTAGCGAACATTTGTTGCGTTACGCATTTTTGCACAAAACACGCCTACTGCCGTTTGCATACTCCCACACTAGCCACCTACTTTCATGCCCATATCGTTAGATTACGAAGCCAAGCCTCCGCACCACCTCCGTCACACCCTCTTTTCGGTAGAGTAGTACATACTGAAAGTCAGTTAGTATTTTTGAACAAATATCGTTACGCTGCCTTTTGCGCACGCGCAATGCGGAACTCGCGCATGGGCAGTTTGCAAATTTCCGCCGATTGCGATGTGATGCGATGAACTGCTGCAAAGAACTCGGAATGAGGGCCTATATTCCATTGGCTGTCCTTACATACGCATCTGATAGAGAAATGGAAGGACTTGTATATCATTTTATTAGATGGTTTGTCACAGAAATGGAGATTATAATTGTATACGTATATATACACACAAGGGAGATGAAATCGTCTATGCAGTCGAATAAGACTAAGAATATTAGAGTATAAATTACTAGCTACACAAGCTATTCAGAGACTGCAAGTAGATCTGTTCACAGAGAAAGAGACACTGATACTATAATTTAATGTAGAAAATAATCAAGACAGAAATTAGTCTGTATGAAGAAAAACTGTCACGACGAGATGTGCGGCTGGCACTTTTCGTGTTTTGTGTTTTGGTTTTGGTTCTAATTCCATTTTCGTGTTTTGGTTTTGGCTTGGTTTTGCCAAAACCACCCTTTCGTGTTTTGGTTTTGGTTCTGGATGATTTTTGGGAAAAAACATAAAAACAGCTAAAATCACAGAATTTGGGGGTAATTTTGCTCCTACTGTATTATTAACCTCAATAACATTCATTTCCACTCATTTCCAGTCTATTCTGAACACCTCACACCTCACAATATTGTTTTTAGGCCTAAAAGTTGCACCGAGGTGTCTGTATGACTAAGCTAAGCGACACAAGTGTGTGGCACAAACACCTGGCCCATCTAGGAGTGGCACTGCAGTTGCAGACAAGATGGCACTATTCAAAAACTAGTCCCCAAACAGCACATGATGCAAAGAAGAAAAAGCGACGCAATGAGGTAGCTGTATGACTATTCTAAGCGACACAAGTGTGCGGCACAAACACCTGGCCCATCTAGGAGTGGCACTGCAGTTGCAGACAAGATGGCACTATTCAAAAACTAGTCCCCAAACAGCACATGATGCAAAGAAGAAAAAGCAACGCAATGAGGTAGCTGTATGACTATTCTAAGCGACACAAGTGTGCGGCACAAACACTTGGGCCATCTAGGAGTGGCACTGCAGTGGCAGACAGGATGGTAGATTTAAAAAATAGGCACCAAACAGCACATGATGCAAAGAAGAAAAAGAGGTGCAATGAGGTAGCTGGATGGCCAAGCTAAGCGACACAAGTGGCCGACACAAACACCTGGCCCATCTAGGAGTGGCACTGCAGTTACAGACAGAATGGTACTTAAAATAACTAGTCCCCAAACAGCACATGATGCAAAGAAGAAAAAGAGGTGCAAGATAGACTTGTCCTTGGGCCCTCCCACCCGCCCTTATATTGTATAAACAGGACATACACACATTAACAAACCCATAATTTCAGCTACATTGTCTGCCATACAACTGTGGCTGAAATGACTGGTTTGTTTGGGACCCCACCAAAAAAGAAGCAATCAATCTCTCCTTGCACAAACTGGCTCTGTAGATGCAAGATGTCCACCTCATCATCATCCTCCGATTCCTCACCCCTTTCACAGTGTAAATCCTCCTCACTGAGTATTAATTTGTCCCCACTTGCAGGGGTTGTGCAAATGGTGGAAGGAGCCACCTCTTACCGTCCAGTGTTGGGAAGGTCAGGCATCGCAACCTCTGACACACTTGGACGCTCCTTGGGGATTTGTGATACCATCTCAGAGCACACAGTTCTTTTCTGTGCTCTTTCCAGCTTAACTATTTTCATTTTTCTAGCGGGAGGATGAGAACTTCCATAGTCATGTGAAGTTGAACCACTAGCCATGAACATAGGCCAGGGCCTCAGCCGTTCCTTGCCACTCCGTGTCGTAAATGGCATATTGGCAAGTTTACGCTTCTCCTCCGACGATTTTAATTTTGATTTTTGAGTCATTTTTTTACTGATCTTTTGTGTTTTGGATTTTACATGCTCTGTACTATGACATTGGGCATCGGCCTTGGCAGACAACGTTGATGGCATTTCATCGTCTCGGCCATGACTAGTGGCAGCAGATTCAGCACGAGGTGGAGGTGGATCTTGATCTTTCCCTATTTTTTGAACCTCAACATTTTTGTTCTCCATATTTTAATGCGCACAACTAAAAGGCACCTCAGGTATACAATGGAGATGGATGGATAGTATACTTATGGATGACGAGTGACTGACGACACAGAGGTAGCTACAGCCGTGGCCTACCGTACTGCGTCTGCTAGTATAGAGATGATAATTAATTATATAAAAAAAAATATATATAACTACTGTAGGTATATATAATATAATGATGGACCTGGTGGACACTGTCAGCAGACTCCTAAACTACTAGTATGAAGAAGATAGAAAAATAACCCCACCACAAGTAGGTAGGTATACAATTATGGACGAGCACTGACGACACAGATATAGCCACAGCCGTGGACTACCGTACTGCGTCTGCTAGTATAGATAATATACTAAATATATTACTACTGTAGGTATATAATATAATGACGGACCTGGTGGACACTGTCAGCAGACTCCTAAACTACTAGTATAAAGAAGATAGAAAAAAAAAACCCCACCACAGGTAGGTAGGTATACAATTATGGACGAGCACTGACGACACAGAGATAGCCACAGCCGTGGACTACCGTACTGCGTCTGCTAGTATAGATAATATACTAAATATATTACTACTGTAGGTATATAATATAATGACGGACCTGGTGGACACTGTCAGCAGACTCCTAAACTACTAGTATGAAGAAGATAGAAAAAAAAAACCCCACCACAGGTAGGTAGGTATACAATTATGGACGAGCACTGACGACACAGAGATAGCCACAGCCGTGGACTACCGTACTGCGTCTGCTAATATAGAGATGATAAAGATGATAGAGATGAAAAAAGAAAATATATAACACTACTGTAGGTAAATATTTATATAATATAATGAATGACGGACCTGCTGGACACTGTCAGGAGAATGCGTTTATAGAATTAAAAAAAAAAAACACCACAGGAGTGTTTAACTTTTTCAGGCAGACAATATACTGGTGGTCACACTGGCAGCAAAAGTGTGCACTGTACTCCTGCTATAACTGCTCCCCAGTCTCCCTCACAATTAAGCTGTGTGAGCAGTGAGCACTCTGCACAGTCAGATATAGATAGATGATATATCATGCAGCACACTGAGGCTGAGCACAGATATGGTATGTGACTGTGTATCGTTTTTTTTCAGGCAGAGAACGGATTATAATAAATAAAACTGGTGGTCACTAACTATCAGCAAATCTCTGCACTGTACTGAGTACTCCAAATGCTCCCCAAAATTAGTAGTAAATCAAGTGTCTCTAAACGGAGAGGACGCCAGCCACGTCCTCTCCCTATCAATCTCAATGCACGTGTGAAAATGGCGGCGATGCGCGGCTCCTTATATAGAATCCGAGTCTCGCGAGAATCTGACAGCGGGATGATGACGTTCGGGCGCGCTCGGGTTAACCGAGCAAGGCGGGAGGATCCGAGTCTGCTCGGACCCGTGCAAAAAAGGCTGAACTTCGGGCGGGTTCGGATTCTGAGGAACCGAACCCACTCATCTCTACACGTTACCCATCTGGATGTTATGAGATCTAGAGTTCTTTGTACTAAGCCAGCGGATGAGATATACTGTGTATTTATACTTCATGACATAGATCAGTTCTCTACATTCAGCTTACTGGATACAGAGTAATGTAACTTTACATTCAGAACAGAGAAATGTCATTTATTTTGGGCTACACTGGTAACCAGGATAAAGAATTACATAGTTACACATCTAAGCAGGAATTTCTAAAGTGTCCTCAGACTCAGTAAAGGAACTTTCACGCTCTCATATATTTGGAATATAACAGAACATTGTTGTTTATCATCTTTATGGGCCACAACTTGCGCAACTCAGGTTTTTTCAGAGTACCCGGGTCACTTATTCAGCGCGGTTATCACCAAATATTGTATTGTGTATTGCATGCAATTGTTTTGTATTGGAGAGTGGGGTAGCTAGGACATGGGTGTATGCATAAACCTAGTTATTACTTATTAGTATATGAATAAGGTGTGTAAAATAATATTACAAATATAATACTTACCAACTGTTGTTGCTGGAGGTTGATTGGAAGAGCTGGAAAGAAGAACAGGTATATGGGTAATATATGATTTATATATATATATATATATATATATATATATATATATATATATGTACATATAGCAGTCAGGCATCCCAGGCAGCCTGTTATTAGAGCAATAGCTTGGGTGGAGGCACATTATTAGAATTAGTAACCTTGTCAGATATAAGGGAGGGTTACACTGTCGACCTAGTGACTATCTACCTATAGTGGTTGACCCAAACATTGTCGACCTAGACACTGTGGATCCTATGATCCACACCCTTGCATTGTCCTGCTTTACTATGGGGCTGTCACCACTTCAGGAGCTGAAGGAGTTAATACAATCAGGGAGTGAGAGAGAGGCTCTGTGTGAGCTCAGAGTGGAGGACATGGATTAGGGGAAGGAGGGGGGAGGAGAAGTTTCCTGTGTGTGTGGAGAGAGGAGCAGGAGTGAGGACGCTGGTGCTGGCCTTGTTTTTCACACATCGGCTGCTTGTTTTTTATTTAGAGTTGGCAACATTGGACACAACACATTTCAGTGGAGGAGGCGGGAGAGGAGGTGACGGTGACCGGCAGTGAGGTGAGCGATGTGCCTGGTGTATGAGAGACATCTGTGGGCACCATATATGGTATGTGTGACCAGCTCCCCACACTTGGGACCTAGGCCCTAATTCAGACCTGATCGCAAAAACAAAATCTATCTCTAATGGGCAAAACCATGTGCACTGTAGGTGGGGCAGATGTAACATGTGCAGAGAGTGTTAGATTTGGATGGGTTATACTGTTTCTGTGCAGGGTAAATACTGGCTGCTTTATTTTTACACTGCAATTTAGAATTCAGTTTGAACACACCCCACCCAAATCTAACTCTCTCTGCACATGTTACATCTGCCCGACCTGCACTGCAGATGATTTTGCCCATTACAGAAATATTTTGCTGTTGCAATCAGGTCTGAATTTAGCCCCTTATGCAGTAAGGATTGCAATTTCTGATAAAAAGCAGTTTCTGCGATCAAATAGTTGCCGCCCAGAAATTGAGAAATAACGCCCTTTGCAGAAACTGTGACTGCATCGCAATATGCAGCTGATCGCAGAACCATGCGCAATTACCGGAACATGGAAGATTTTTCCTATCTGCGCCAGGTAAGGTCGGCTACAATTCTTGTGACACAAGAGGCTGGAAGTGGTCATCGCTGAATTCAGGTGCCCTCCTTAAAAACACCTGGGCATGCCACGAGGCTGAAGTTAGCTTCTTATTCGGGCAGCTTCTTATTCACTTCTTATTCAAGCTCCAGCTTCTTATTCACTTCTTATTCGAACTCCAGCTTCTTATTCAGATCATTCAGTTTTGCAAGGGTTAATGAGTCTTCTGTCACAAATTTGACACCTGAACTCCACAGAGGGTGGTCACTTACATATGACCCACTTGTATTTTGCTTGGCCCAACGCTGTTTTGGGCATGAAATACACTGGCAAAGTGGGCACAAACACCATATTTTGCCATTTTGAATAAGTAGCTGTAGTTTTGCAAGGGTTCTTGGGACACAAATTTGACCCCGGAAATTAACAGAGGGTGGTCACTTGCATGTGACCCACTTGTATTTTGCTTGGCCAAACGCTGTTTTGGGCATGAAATACACTGCAAAAGTGGGCACACACACACCATATTTTGTTATTTTGAATAAGTAGCTGTAGTTTTGCAAGGGTTAACTAGTCTTGGTCCACAAATTTGACCCCTGAAATCAACAGAGGGTGGTCACTTACATATGACCCACTTGTATTTTGCTTGGCCCAACGCTGTTTTGGGCATGAAATACACTGGCAAAGTGGGCACAAACACCATATTTTGCCATTTTGAATAAGTAGCTGTAGTTTTGCAAGGGCTAACTAGTCTTGGGACACAAATTTGACCCCTGAAATCAACAGAGGATGGTCACTTACATATGACCCACTTGTATTCTGCTTGGCCCAACCACCATATTATAATTTACTATTTTGAATATGTAGCTGTAGTTTTGCAAGGGTTAACTAGTCTTGGGCTACCTATTTGATACCAGAAATCAAGGGTTATATTAGCTCCTTATCGCACAGGGGAGTCATAGAGAGCCTATGTTGAGTTAAAGTTGTCTGAAGTCAGCTCCTATCTTTGCTTGAAGGAAGCTATACTCAGCAGGATTGGGGTGACTGGTCCCAGCAAAGCCCAAGAATATTATGAGTTGAAGCTGAACCCATCTGAGCCTCCAGTTGTCAAACTGGCATGATTGGCCAAACTGAGTAAAACCTGGTTACAGATAAAAAAAAAAATCTTCGTAGTGGAAGTGATGGCTCTAGACCAGGCTATACGGGTATTAGACCGTGGTGTAAAACACTGGACCTTTGCAGGCTGACCCCAGACAATTGAGGAGCTAGCAGTGGTGATTGAGAGGTACCTGACCCTGGGAAATTTTAATAAAGCCAAGCAAGGGTTACAGCCAGTACCTAAGCCCAATACCCAGATCCCCATTGTTAAACCAAACAGCCCGTCTCCAGTCATATGTTTTGAGTGCAGAGAGCCCAGTCATGCACAGCGGTACTTCCTAAAGCAGGGTGAGCTAGTGGATTGCAGCTCAGGGAAAACAGCACAACCTGTATTCAGTATGGTGCCTGGAATTATTTCCCCAGCTGAAACTACCGTTTCATCTGATGGTACAGATTGAAGGCTGGGATATCTGGGCCTTGGTTGATACTGGTAGTGAATTGTCTTTCATCTCTGCTAACATGGTTCTTCCCGGGTCTGGCCAGGTTGTGCTTCTGGTAAAGATGCTATGTATACTTGGTGACATAGAAGAATGCCCATGAGTGCACCTGCCGGTGGTGATTAAAGTAAGACCAGTAAAAATGGTAGTCACAGTAGCTTCCAAACCTCCTTATCCACTAATCCTGGGCTAGGACTTCCCACTGTTGCAGGAGTTTGTTACCTGGCATGACATTGGCAGACAGACAAAGGTTAAGCTGTCGCAGGGGCCAAGATCTACTGGAAGCCAAGGTTGTATGACTGTAAAGCCCTCTCTTGCCAGTGAGATTGAGACACATTAGTCCCCCATTTGCGAAAGAGTGTCTTTGCAGGACTTTAGGCGAGATCAACATAACGATGGCAACTTGTCTAATACTTTTTAAAATTTGGTAGTGGTAAATGGTAAGGTAAACTCTGCTTTACCACCTGAAGGTGTACCTTACTTTATGTGAAAAACAATTTGTTTTACCTTGTAACTTATTTGCAAGGTAAAAGGGTAGACCAGTTGCTGATTCCCCGAAAACACGAGCAGCTGGTATTGAGTGCAGCTCACATGCATTTATGGGGGTGGCCATTTAGGGGAGAGGAAAACTCTCCAGCGTATCCAGCTATGGTTCTCCTGTCCAGGCATTCATGCTGCAGTAAAAGAATATTGTCAGGAATGCCCTGTGTACCAAAAGAATGCACCCCAGACAGAATTTAGGGCGACCTTGGTTTCCCTGACTATAATTTCCATGCCTATTGAGCCAATTTTTATAGATCTGATGGGGCCAGTAGAAAAATCGGATTATGGGCATCAGTATATATTGGTGATTGTGGACTACTCCACCGGGTACCCGGAGGTCATACCACTATGTAACATGAAATCTAGCACTATTGTCCAGGAGTTCTTGATGCTGTATACCCGTCTAGGAATACCAATAGAGGTCCTGACCAGCTAAGGTACCCCTTTTGTGTCTAAATTAATGAAATACCTGTGTCGCCTGTTAAAGGTGGATAGAATTACCATTTTGGTATACCACCCGCAGACATACGGCTTGGTTGAATGCTTTAACAGAACCCTTATGCAGATGATGAAAAGGGCAGTGTCACAGGAGAAGCGAGATTAAGACCTACTCTTACCTTAGCTAATGTTGGTAGTTTGAGAGGTACCCCAAGCCTCTTTTATTATTATTATTATTATTATTATTATTATTATTATCCTTTTATTTATATAGAGACTGTATGGGGTTTAGACCCTTCAAACTCCTCTATGGTAGACAACGCAGAGGGATACTAGATCTATTAAAAGATGGGTGGGAGCAGCAATTGTCCCAAGGGGATGCGGTCAAGATCCCGCCGGACGGAATCCCGGCAGTCGAAATACCGACGCCAGAACCCCGACCGGCACAATCCCGACATGTTCTGCCTCCGTGGGTGTCCACGCCACCCATAGAGGGAGAATATAAAAGCGTGCTGAGCATAGCTAAGCACCGTGCCTGCAGCGTGGCGAGCGAAGCGAGCCCGCAAGGGGCTGCGTTCTGCTCGCCACCCCTGTCGGGATTGTGGGGTCGGAGTTCCGGCGTCTGTATTTTGACCACCGGGATCCCATCCTGCGGGATTTAGTACTGATCCCGTCCCAAGAGCCTAACATCGTTCAGTTTGTGTCCCAATTGTATGGCTGTTTAAGGCAAATTGCGCCACTTCTGACCAAGCATATGGTAAGAGCTCAACAGGATTAAAAACGCAGTCATGGCGTTACTGCTGTCAACCGGACTCTCAATAGGGGCAACAAGGTACTGATACTTGTGTCTAGGTACGGCAGGAAGGTAGAAGGAAAGAGGTAAAAGTCTATCATGTGAATTTGTTGAAGCCTTGGAAAGTGCCAGTCATCCCTCTTTAGGGGCCATGAAAACCCCAGAATGTCAGGTGCCTACTGAAGTAACTTTGAGTCCTAGCCAGAAACAAGAAGTGGTAAACTTAGTAGCACAGTACCAGGTTGTGTTCTCTGCCCTCCTGGAGAAAACTCAAATCATACAGCATGACAATGTTACTCCACTCAGGGGGGTGATAAAACAAAGGCAATATTGTATATCTGAGGCCCAACAGGCAGCAGTAAAATGGGAACTGGAAGTGATGCAGCGCTTGGGGGTCATAGAGTAGTCAAACAGTGAATTGAATAATCCCATTTTTTTTTTTTAGAGTCCAAGCCTTTTGGATCTGTGGGATTCTGTAATGACTTCAGAAAGTTAAATAAAGTTCCTCGGTTTGATTCCTATCCTATGCCCCGGGTTGATGAACTAGTACAAAACTTAGCAATAAGCCAGTATCTAACTACGCTAGATTTACTGAAGGGGTACTGACAAATTCCTCTGATGGAAGCTGCCAAAGCAACAACAGCCTTCTCTACCACAGTGGGTTTGTTCCAGTCGCACCTTCCAAAGGTGGATGCAGTGTTACAGTCTCTACAGGCACAAGGGTTTCATCCCTAACCTGGAGAAGTGTGCCATCATAACTGTGGAGGCAAAGTATCTGGGGTATATTGTATGCCAAGGGTAAGTTAAACCTCAACCCAGCAAGGTGGAAGCAGTCTTCACATGGCCTAAGCTAAAATGTATGTCGCAACTCAGGATATTCTTTGGTCTGGTGGGCTATTATCGTAGGTTCAGGGGTGGAACTTGCAGCGGTGCAACCAGTGCACTGCACCAAGGCCCCTCCACGATGAAGGAGCCCACTGCCGGAGGCACTACAATGAGTCAGACTGACTCATTACATGCCACCTGTCAGCGCGCTGCAAGCCGCCGGTTCCCCTAAACAGAATGAGGCTGAGCTGGTGTGCAGAGCTGCAGTCTGGCCAGAGGGGGAGGAGGATGCAGTGGAGGAGTCTGGAGAAGGAGAAGGGGCCATCTTCCCCTCTCATTCACGGGCAGCCCAGCTGTTTCTTTTTGCTGCCGGAGCCGGAGCATCACGTGACCATGCGGCTAAACTGTAGAGTATCTGAGGTAGTGCAGCAGCATTCCTTGTAAGGCGGTCAGGCAGCTGTGTGTTTATTTTATTATACATTTTTCTAATTGTACATTTCATCCTGCAAACTCAGAATCACGGACCTCGAAGAGGCGGAGCCTACATTGATGGGGCGGAGATTGGGAGGTGGTGGGCGGGGTTGTTACAGTAATCTGGGCTCTCTGCAAACAGTAATGGTGACTGTGCAGTGACATATAACATACAGCACAGCATAGAGTGACCCCGCTAAGGCAGCCAGGCACAGGGTCATGTGTTGTCACCCAGGGTGCATGTGCTGCTGCTGCTGCATGATGCATAGTGTGGATATCTGTCTCCATGGGCCTTGTGTATCCTTGTACAAAGGAATTGTCCTGAGTTTTTGTGGGAGTTGGATACAATTGGCCGACAGTTATCATATTGACATTCATTATGTCGACATGAAGAACTGTCAACAAACAGTCCCTTGTAATCTAGCAGTTTCGTACTTTATACCGGTAACAGCAGTGCCTTTTTCTGGATCACATTGCATTGGCGATGTCTCAGCAGTGTTCTGGTGAGTATTTTCCCCATTATCCCTAAACCTTTCCCTAGTAGCTAACCTTAACCTTTTCCCCTCCCCACAGCCTAATCCTAGCCACCACCCCAGTACCCCCCCCCCCTCCCCAGCAGCCTAACCCTAAAACTTTACCATAGTGCCTACTATATTGGCGTTACATGTAAAAGGAGCTTTACTGTGTGGCGTAATGTGTATAAGGACCATTGCTGTGTGTTGTAACGTGTATAAGGAGCTCTACTGTGTTGCATAACATGTATAAGGAGCAGTACTGGGTGGAGTAACGTGTATCAGGAGCACTACTGTGTGGTATAACGTATATTAAGAATACTACTGTGTGGCGTAACATGTATAAGAGGCACTACTGTGTGTTGTAATGTGTATAAGGAGAACTACTGTGTTGTATAACGTATATTAAGAATACTACTGTGTGGCGTAACATGTATAAGAGGCACTACTGTGTGTTGTAATGTGTATAAGGAGAACTACTGTGTGGCGTAACGTGTGGAAGGAGCTCTACTATGTGGCGTAATGCGTATAAGTAGCAGTACTGTGTAGCGTAACGTATATAAGGAGTACTACTGTTCAGTGTAATGTAATGTAAATCAGTGTAATTTAATCAGTGTAATGTAATAAGGTTGCATTACTGTGTGGCATCATTTGAATTGGTGGTACTATTGTGTGCCCACACCCCTTCTCAATGAGACCATGCCCTATTTTTTGACACACATGTTTTGGATCTTGGGGGGGGCTGGGGCAACGCATTTTGTTGCACCTGGGCCCACCATGGTCTTGTTCCGCCACTGCGTAGGTTCAAACGCGAATTTGCCACAGGGCAGCATCATTCACTGAATGTCTGAGGAAACCGTCCCCAGACAAGATCTAATCACAGATGTGCTAAATGTAGCCCATCTACAATCATGTACTGACATGCGGGTGGTCGCCCAGCACAGGGCTAGTCCGCCCCGCATGACTGGCCCTAGCCCCCCCCCCCCCTCGCACAGGTACAAAACCATTGCACGGTGTCGATGATTTTGTAATCCCCGCCAGCAAAGCTCCTGCACGCTGGCAGTCCGCTACTCGCCACATCCCGGGTCGCAGAGGATGTGTGTAACACCACGCAGCTGCCTCGGGCCACCCCCCAACGGTCCACACGGGCCTCTGTTGTCTGGACCGTGGTTCTAAAGCCGGTGGCATGCCCCTTCCCACCACGTGACCGCCTCTGCCTGTCAATCAGGCAGAGGCGATGGAAGCCCTGCCGCTGCAGTGATGCAGTCTGAATTACCCCCTAGGCCCGAGAGACTACATTGCAGAATTTAAGAAAAGCTTTATGCGCAGAGCCTGTATTGCATGCTCCTGATTTCAGGGGTCAAATTTGTGGCCCAAGACTGGTTAACCCTTGTAAAACTACAGCTACTTATTCAAAATGGCAAAATATACTGTGTGTGCCCACTTTGCCAGTGTATTTCATGCCCAAAACAGCGTTGGGCCCAAACAAAATGCAAGTAGGTGATATGTAAGTGACCACCCTCTGTTGATTTCAGGTGTCAAATTTGTGGCCCAAGACTAGTTAACCCTTGCAAAACAAATTTTTTTGAATAAGAAGCTGGAGCTCGTATAAGAAGCTAACTTCAGCATCGTGGGCACGCCTGCGTTTTCTCACACACACCCAGAAAATGGCAGGTTTCCACCCAGAAATGCCGGCTTCCTGTCAGTCAAACAGCGTCTGCATGTGATCACGATATGTACGCATTTACTGTCACTATTATTACTCGCACGTGCGCAATGCAAACACTGCTCATCCGCAGCCGCTCCATAATAAGCCGGATTGTGATTTGATAATTTTGCAATCCTTATTGAATAAGGTCCTTGGATGGAAGGTGGGCGAGCGGCGGATGGGGGATGGGAATGACCCTGCGGTGTAATACACAGCGCTCATTATATTTATACATGTAGCATCATATACCGGCATATATATGGTGTATATTATATATACAGATGTAGCCATGCTCATCATTGCGTATCGCGGCAGTAATGTTGTGACAAGTGTGCCCACTGCGTACGCATGCGCACACCATGTTACCCTATGGAGCTAACACCCGCTGCAATCAGTATCACAGCGGCGCGGTCACACTATGCAGCAATGTGTGCGCATGTGTGAATACATCACGGTATAGATGAGCGTGGCTACATCTGTAGTATAGGTGTATATAGGGAGAGAAAGCTATATCTGTATCCTATCATGTGTATAACCTAGGACAATGTCCCTGCTGTATAATAACACTGCACGTTATACATATACAGTATATATAGAGAGAGATGTTATTGGTATATAGTCCCTAGTGTATCATGTGTATAACCTAGGACAGTCCCTGCTGTATAATAACACCGCACATTATACATATACAGTATATATAGAGATAGAGGTTATTGGTATATAGTCCCTAGTGTATCATGTGTATAACCTAGGACAGAGTCCCTGCTGTATAATAACACTGCACATTATACATATACAGTATATATAGAGAGAGATGTTATTGCTATATAGTCCCTAGTGTATCATGTGTATAACCTAGGACAGAGTCCCTGCTGTATAATAACACTGCACATTATACATATACAGTGTATATAGAGAGAGATGTTATTGTTATATAGTCCCTAGTGTATCATGTGTATAACCTAGGACAGTATCCCTGCTGTATAATAACACTGCACATTATACATATACAGTATATATAGAGAGAGATGTTATTGGTATATAGTCCCTAGTGTATCATGTGTATAACCTAGGGCAGAGTCCCTGCTGTATAATAACACTGCACATTATACATATACAGTATATATAGAGATAGATGTTATTGGTATATAGTCCCTAGTGTATCATGTATATAACCTAGGACAGAGTCCCTGCTGTATAATATCACTGCACATTATACATATACAGTATATATAGAGATAGATGTTATTGGTATATAGTCCCTAGTGTATCATGTATATAACCTAGGACAGAGTCCCTGCTGTATAATAACACTGCACATTATACATATACAGTATATAGAGATAGATGTTATTGGTATATAGTACCCAGCGTATCATGTATATAACCTAGGACAGAGTCCCTGCTGTATAATAACACTGCACATTATACATATACAGTATATATAGAGATAGATATTATTGGTATATAGTCCCTAGTGTATAACCTAGGACAGAGTCCCTGCTGTATAATAACACTGCATATTATACATATACAGTATATATAGAGATAGATATTATTGGTATATAGTCCCTAGCGTATCATGTATATAACCTAGGACAGAGTCCCTGCTGTATAATAACAGTGCACATTATACATATACAGTATATATAGAGAGAGATGTTATTGGTATATAGTCCCTAGTGTATAACCTAGGACAGAGTCCCTGCTGTATAATAACACTGCACATTATACATATACAGTATATATAGAGATAGATGTTATTGGTATATAGTCCCCAGCGTATCATGTGTATATAACCTAGGGCAGCGTCCCTGCTGTATAATAACACTGCACATTATACATATACAGTATATATAGAGATAGATGTTATTGGTATATAGTCCCCTGCGTATCATGTATATAACCTAGGACAGTATCCCTGCTGTATAATAACACTGCACATTATACATATACAGTATATATAGAGAGAGATGTTATTGGTATATAGTCCCTAGTGTATCATGTATATAAACTAGGTCAGTGTCCCTGCTGTATAATAACACTGCACATTATACATATACAGTATATATAGAGATAGATGTTATTGGTATATAGTCCCCAGCGTATCATGTGTATATAACCTAGGGCAGAGTCCCTGCTGTATAATAACACTGCACATTATACATATACAGTATATATAGAGATAGATGTTATTGGTATATAGTCCCCAACGTATCGTGTATAACCTAGGGCAGAGTCCCTGCTGTATGATAACACTGTGCATATTATACATATACAGTATATAGAGATAGATGTTATTGGTATATAGTCCCTAGTAGTGTATAATGTGTATAACCTGGGGCAGTGGTCACCAACCTTAATTGGGGTGCGAACTACTTACAAAAAAATTAAACCTCCTGAAGAGCTACTAATGTTTTTGAAAAAAATGCTATACTTGAATGGTTGCTGGGATTCTCTCAGTGTTGAGATCCGACTTGTGTGCAGTGATGTAGCTATAAATTTTGCTATCCCCTGGCAAAAACATTTCTGATGCCACCTCCCATTGCCATATGAAAATTTGTGGCCTCACCGTAAGGGACGTGGCATTGTAGGAAAAGACTACCTTATACCCCAGTTCTGCAACCTGCACCCCCAGACGTTGGCCACCACAAGAAAAAAAAAATCCTGATTCATGCCCATTACATTATTTGTAATTTCTCCTCCTCATAGTAATGCCCCTCACACATTATGCCACACACCGCAATGCCCCTCACACATTATGCCACACACCGCAATGCCCCTCACACATTACGCCACACACTGTACTCCCCATAACACATTATGCCCCACAGTAAGGCTACAAATTACTTTTAATTTGCCCATTGTCTGGGGTCTCCTGCTCATTTCCAGGGGCTGAATGTTCATTGCCAGGGGTTGCATGCTCTGGGTTCCATGCTTGTTGCCATTGGTGTAAAGGATGTTGCCAGGGGTTTCATGCTCTGGGTGTCGTGTTCATTGCCAGGGGGGTGTAATGCTCTGGGTGTAATGGTCATTGCAGGGGTATAATGCTTGTTACCAGGGGTGTAATGCTCTGGGTGTCATGGAAGATGCAGCTTTGTAGAAAGCTGCATTCTCTCTGGTTGATGCCAGTGCTGAGTGCTCCCGGCACTTCTGGGTAGCTATAGCGCTGTGCTGCTTGTCAGACACTAGAGGTCAAGTATGACCTGTAGCGTCTGTCTCCTCCGAGGCAGTGGGGATGAGGGTTTTGCACACTTCTCCTCGTAGTAAGGTAGGGGCAGCAACCAGCAGGGTTCAAGTTACCCAGATTGCAGCTGTCAGCTACCTGTCACTCGCGAGCGATGGGTTGCAACCGCTGACCTAGGACATCATACCTCCTGTATAATAACACTTCACATTATACATATACAGTATATAGAGAGATGTTATATATAGTCCCCAGCATTTCAGTTGTATAACCTAGAGAGTCCTCGCTGTATAATAACACTGTTCACATTATACATATACAGTGTATATGTGTATATATGTGTGTTTATGTATATATGTATATATGTGTATATATATATATATATATATATATATATATATATATATAATATAATATAATATAATATAGATAGATGTTATTGGTATATAGAGGCAGATGTATTAACCTGGAGAAGGCATAAGGAAGTGATAAACCAGTGATATGTGCAAGGTGATAAAGGCACCAGCCAATCAGCTCCAATATGTAAATGAACAGTTAGGATCTGATTGGCTGGTGCCAACTGTTCATTTACATATTGGAGCTGATTGGCTGGTGCCTTTATCACCTTGCACATATCACTGGTTTATCACTTCCTTATGCCTTCTCCAGGTTAATACATCTGCCCCATAGTCCCTAATGTATTATCAGAGGCGGCCCAACCCTATTTTTTTTTTTTTTTTTTAAAGTGAGCAAACACAATTTTTGAAGAGTAAAATTCTCAAAGGGCTACAAAAAGGCGTGTGGTCTCACAAAAAAGGGGCAGGCCAGACAATTTTACTCCAGTCTACAGTGCAAGATATACATGAGCGTTGCCAGTGACGGATACACACATGCCCCCAGCAGTGCTATATATGCATATGCCCCCACAGTGCCAGATATGCATATGCCCCCGCAGTGCCAGATACACATATGTCCCCAGTGCCAAATACTCATATGTCCCCAGCACCACATACACCTATGTCCCCAGTGCCATATACTCGTATGCCCCCAGTGCCAGATACAGATATGCCCCAAGCACCAGAAACACATTTTCCCCCAGCAGTGCTACTTACCGTGGCTCACCACCACCCACCGGGCTCCACCGCAGCTGAAAGGGTTTCCGTCTTTGGCATCAGAGAAGGGTTCCCGCTACCTGGTGCTCACCTCAGTGTGGCATCTTACTCAGCCGCGTACCCCGCATGTGCATGTGGCCGGTTCTGCGTATCATGTGTATAACCTAGGGCAGCGTCCCTGCTGTATAATAACACTGTACACATTATACATATACAGTATATAGAGGTCAGACCTCCATGGGTCAGACTTTTTTTTTTTTTTTTTTAAATGCCCATTCCACAGACCTCAATTGGATTGAGAGCTGGGGAAATCTGAGGCCAAGTTGACACCTTGAACTCCTCTGTCACGTTCCTCAAACCATTCCTGAACATTTTTGCAGTGCGGCAGGGTGCATTATCCTCCGTGAAGATGCCACTGCCATCAGAGAATACTATTACCATGAATGGGTGTACGTGGTCTGCAACAATGTCTAGGTAGTTGGTACGAGTCAAAGTAACATCTGCATGAATGGCAGGACCCAAGGTTTGTCCGCAGAACATTGCCCAGAGCATCACACTGCCTCTGCCAGCTTTTCTTCCTCTTCCCATAGTGCATTCTGGTGCCATCTCTTACCCAGAGTAATGAAGCACATGCACACAGCCATCCACATGATTTAAAAGAAAATGTGATTCATCAGACCAGGACATCTTCCATTGCTGGTCGGTGGTGGCCAGGGTTCAGCATGGGCACTCTGACCGGTGTGCGCTATGCAGCCCCACAGCCCCATACACATCAAGCTGTGATGCCCTGTGTATACTTACACTTTTCTATCATAGCCAGTATTACCTTATTCAACAATTTATGCCACAGGACCAGATGGTCTAGTCTTTGCTCTCCTTGCACATCAGTGAGCCTTATGCATCAATGACCAAAGGGCTGGATTAAGGGTGGGGCGACAGGGGCGGTCATCCTGGGGCCCTCACACATATACCCCTTTCATACTGACAATGCCGGATCCCACCCGGGGATTGGAAATGGGTCCTTCCCGTGTGGGGTCTAGCATTGAACCATAAGAGCTGGGTTACTGACCCCGCAAATTGCCAGGTCGGTTGCCATAGCGGCGGAGGTAGCCACGGGAGATGAGCTCATCTTCACACCAACTCTCCCTATTATAGTGAACAAATTCTGGGTCGCATCAACCCGGGAACCCGTTCACCCTGCCACTGGCCCGGTATTCAACCCAGGAAAACACTGCTTTATTCCTTTGTTGAATTTCCAGTTCAGGTAACCTGGGAATTCGACCATGGGCCTTTCACACCGCACACCAACCCTGCAAGATGTCTGGTCGATACCGAGTTATATGTGAGGTGTGAAAGGGGTAATAGAGAGCCCCCACACACAGCCACTACTACTAAATAAGGACCGGAGAACAGCATCTAGCTGTCTCTGCTCATTTAGCTCTGTTTTTCAGAGACGGAGACAGTCTTGTCTCCATCTCTGCACCCAACACGAGCCACCTGCTCCGCTCACATGGCCACCTAGCCAAGCACCTTCTGTGTGTCAGTGATCTGCTCTCCACTCTGTCGGGCTCATCATCCATTGTTCTGTGTTGCAGCACCCTGGGGATATGTGTTCCTGGTGAGACTTGTGCACACTCCTCCTCTCTTTCAGATGTGCGCGGGCTTCCGGTAACTCCACCATCAGAAGCAACGTGTCCACCACCCAATCCCCTGTGTGATTGCATCCACTCCAAATACTTCTTCTTTATCTATACCAGCAGCAACCAGTCCTCATTGTTTCCCAAGGCTGTGGTGGTTCTGTAATGCTGGTTAGTGAGAACAGAGTAACACGGGCTTATGTCTGGAGACTGGACAGGCATGTTGGTCACCGTCCCACCACATACACAAATATATAATAAATATGCATGCATCACAAGCTTGGTGGAAACAAATTGAGTCTCTCTCTCTCTCTCTCTCTCTCGATGAAGGGAGGGAGGGAGGGAAAGTATACTTACCCTAGTCCCTGTAAGGATCTCATCTTTGGAATGCCACAGCCAGTATTATGTATGTGTGTCTGTGTGTATATATTAGAGATGTGCACTTGAAATTTTTCGGGTTTTGGTTTTGGGTTCGGTTCCGCGGCCGTGTTTTGGGTTCAACCGCGTTTTGTCAAAACCTCACCGAATTTTTTTTGTCGGATTCGGGTGTGTTTTGGATTCAGGTGTTTTTTTCAAAAAACACTAAAAAACAGCTTAAATCATAGAATTTGGGGGTCATTTTGAACCCAAAGTATTATTAACCTCAAAAACCATAATTTCCACTCATTTTTAGTCTATTCTGAATACCTCACACCTCACAATATTATTTTTAGTACTAAAATTTGCACGAGGTCGCTGGATGACTAAGCTAAGCGACCCTAGTGGCCGACACAAACACCTGGCCCATCTAGGAGTGGCACTGCAGTGTCACGCAGGATGGCCCTTCCAAAAAACACTCCCCAAACAGCACATGACGCAAAGAAAAATGAAAGAAAAAAGAGGTGCAAGATGGAATTGTCCTTGGGCCCTCCCACCCACCCTTATGTTGTATAAACAGGACATGCACACTTTAACCAACCCATCATTTCAGTGACAGGATCTGCCACACGACTGCCGATTGCTGACAAGGTGAGCGGCGGCACTAAACACTCTTTCGGAGTACACACTTGTGGGAGGGCAACTTAGGTAGAATAAAGCCAGTTTGTGCAAGGGCCTCCAAATTGCCTCTTTTTCCTGCCAGTATAAGTACGGACTGTGTGACGTGCCTACTTGGATGCGGTCACTCATATAATCCTCCACCATTCTTTCAATGGGGAGAGAATCATATGCAGTGACAGTAGACGACATGTCCGTAATCGTTGTCAGGTCCTTCAGTCCGGACCAGATGTCAGCATCAGCAGTCGCTCCAGACTGCCCTGCATCACCGCCAGCGCTTGGGCTCGGAATTCTGAGCCTTTTCCTCGCACCCCCAGTTGCGGGAGAATGTGAAGGAGGAGATGTTGACAGGTCGCGTTCCGCTTGACTTGACAATTTTCTCACCAGCAGGTCTTTGAACCCCAGCAGACTTGTGTCTGCCGGAAAGAGAGATCCAAGGTAGGTTTTAAATCTAGGATCGAGCACGGTGGCCAAAATGTAGTGCTCTGATTTCAACAGATTGACCACCCGTGAATCCTTGTTAAGCGAATTAAGGGCTCCATCCACAAGTCCCACACGCCTAGCGGAATCGCTCCGTGTTAGCTCCTCCTTCAATGTCTCCAGTTTCTTCTGCAAAAGCCTGATGAGGGGAATGACCTGACTCAGGCTGGCAGTGTCTGAACTGACTTCACGTGTGGCAAGTTCAAAAGGTTGCAGAACCTTGCACAACGTTGAAATCATTCTCCACTGTGCTTGAGACAGGTGCATTCCACCTCCTATATCGTGGTCAGTTGTATAGGCTTGAATGGCCTTTTGCTGCTCCTCCAACCTCTGAAGCATATAGAGGGTTGAATTCCACCTCGTTACCACTTCTTGCTTCAGATGATGGCAGGGCAGGTTCAGGCGTTTTTGGTGTTGCTCCAGTCTTCTGTACGTGGTGCCTGTACGCCGAAAGTGTCCCGCAATTCTTCTGGCCACCGACAGCATCTCTTGCACGCCCCTGTCGTTTTTAAAAAAATTCTGCACCACCAAATTCAAGGTATGTGCAAAACATGGGACGTGCTGGAATTTGCCCATATTTAATGCACACACAATATTGCTGGCGTTGTCCGATGCCACAAATCCACAGGAGAGTCCAATTGGGGCAAGCCATTCCGCGATGATCTTCCTCAGTTGCCGTAAGAGGTTTTCAGCTGTGTGCATATTCTGGAAACCGGTGATACAAAGCGTAGCCTGCCTAGGAAAGAGTTGGCGTTTGCGAGATGCTGCTACTGGTGCCGCCGCTGCTGTTCTTGCGGCGGGAGTCCATACATCTACCCAGTGGGCTGTTACAGTCATATAGTCCTGACCCTGCCCTGCTCCACTTGTCCACATGTCCGTGGTTAAGTGGACATTGGGTACAGCTGCATTTTTTAGGACACTGGTGACTCTTTTTCTGAGGTCTCTGTACATTTTCGGTATCGCCTGCCTAGAGAAATGGAACCTAGATGGTATTTGATACCGGAGACACAGTACCTCCAACAAGTCTCTAGTTGGCTCTGCAGTAATGATGGATACCGGAACCACGTTTCTCACCACCCAGGATGCCAAGGCCTCAGTTATCCGCTTTGCAGCAGGATGACTGCTGTGATATTTCATCTTCCTCGCAAAGGACTGTTGGACAGTCAATTGCTTGGTGGAAGTAGTAAAAGTCGTCTTACGACGTCCCCTCTGGGATGATGATCGACTCCCAGCAGCAACAACAGCAGCGCCAGCAGCAGTAGGCGTTACATGCAAGGATGCATTGGAGGAATCCCAGGCAGGAGAGGACTCGTCAGAATTGCCAGTGACATGGCCTGCAGGACTATTGGCATTCCTGGGGAAGGAGGAAATTGACACTGAGGGAGTTGGTGGGGTGGTTTGCGTGAGCTTGGTTACAAGAGGAAGGGATTTACTGGTCAGTGGACTGCTTCCGCTGTCGCCCAAAGTTTTTGAACTTGTCACTGACTTATTATGAATGCGCTGCAGGTGACGTATAAGGGAGGATGTTCCGAGGTGGTTAACGTCCTTACCCCTACTTATTACAGCTTGACAAAGGGAACACACGGCTTGACAAATGTTGTCCGCATTTCTGGTGAAATAGTTCCACACCGAAGAGCTGATTTTTTTGGTATTTTCACCAGGCATGTCAATGGCCATATTCCTCCCACGGACAACAGGTGTCTCCCCGGGTGCCTGACTTAAACAAACCACCTCACCATCAGAATCCTCCTGGTCAATTTCCTCCCCAGCGCCAGCAACACCCATATCCTCCTCATCCTGGTGTACTTCAACACTGACATCTTCAATCTGAATATCAGGAACTGGACTGCGGGTGCTCCTTCCAGCACTTGCAGGGGGCGTGCAAATGGTGGAAGGTGCATGCTCTTCACATCCAGTGTTGGGAAGGTCAGGCATCGCAACCGACACAATTGGACTCTCCTTGTGGATTTGGGATTTCGAAGAACGCACAGTTCTTTGCTGTGCTTTTGCCAGCTTGAGTCGTTTCATTTTTCTAGCGAGAGGCTGAGTGCTTCAATCCTCATGTAAAGCTGAACCACTAGCCATGAACATAGGCCAGGGCCTCAGCCGTTCCTTGCCACTACGTGTGGTAAATGGCATATTGGCAAGTTTACGCTTCTCCGACGACGATTTTAATTTAGATTTTTGAGTCCTTTTTTTACTGATATTTGGTGTTTTGGATTTTACATGCTCTGTACTATGACATTGGGCATCGGCCTTGCCAGCCGACGTTGATGGCATTTCATCGTCTCGGCCATGACTAGTGGCAGCAGCTTCAGCACGAGGTGGAAGTGGATCTTGATCTTTCCCTATTTTTGGAACCTCAACATTTTTGTTCTCCATATTTTAATAGGCACAACTAAAAGGCACCTCAGGTAAACAATGGAGATGGATGGATACTAGTATACTTATGGATGGACGAGTGACTGCCGACACAGAGGTAGCTACAGCCGTGGACTACCGTACTGTGTCTGCTGCTAGTATAGACTAAATGTTAATGAGATGAAATCAATATATATATATATATATATATATATAACACTAGTACTGCAGCCGGACAGGTATATATATTTATTATGTAATGACTGATGACGGACCTGCTGGACACTGTCAGCTCAGCAGCACCGCAGACTGCTACAGTAAGCTACTATAGTAGTATGTATAAAGAAGAAAGGAAAAAAAAAAAACACGGGTAGGTGGTATACAATATTATATATATATATATATATATATATATATATATAACTATATACAATTCTATATATATATATATATATATATATATATATATATATATATTTATTAAACTGGTCACACTATCAGCAACTTGCAAGTAGTACTCCTAAGCAGACAATCACAATATATATTATACTGGTGGTCAGTGTGGTCACAATGGCAGTGTGGCACTCTGGCAGCAAAAGTGTGCACTGTACGTTATATGTACTCCTGAGTCCTGCTCTCAGACTCTAACTGCTCCCCACTGTCAGTGTCTCCCCCACAAGTCAGATATACAGTCACACTATTTATCACTTCAGCAAGTAGTAGTACTCCTCCTAATGCTCCCCAAAATTACTACTGTGTCTCTCTCTACTCTAGTCTCACTCTCTTCTCTATAAACGGAGAGGACGCCAGCCACGTCCTCTCCCTATGAATCTCAATGCACGTGTGAAAATGGCGGCGACGCGCGGCTCCTTATATAGAATCCGAGTCTCGCGATAGAATCCGAGCCTCGCGAGAATCCGACAGCGGGATGATGACGTTCGGGCGCGCTCGGGTTAACCGAGCAAGGCGGGAAGATCCGAGTCTGCCTCGGACCCGTGTAAAAAGCGTGAAGTTCGGGCGGGTTCGGATTCCGAGGAACCGAACCCGCTCATCTCTAGTATATATGTGTATTCCACTGGAACTGAGCTAAACACTGCTGATCTGCTGGAGGGTCACACATCTATATGAACCCTTGTTAGACCTGTGTATTTGAACTTGTCAGTCAAGCATTTGAAATAAAAGGCCCAATCTATTTTTCATCTATATATCCCACTGATGTGTGGGTAGTATTCAAGTATCCTGAACGCCTATGTGTTAATTCATGTGACAGTCTATCAATTTTTATCAAGCATTCGAGATATACCCCTGATGAAGTCTTTGAGCAAGACGAAACGCGTTGGTTTTTTCTATTTGTCACACCAATCTCCAAACTTGCTATAAGGAGAAGGAGGAGTCTGTAAAAGTTATTCTACTTGTCCTCTGTATAATTGTTCGGTGTCATTTGTTAAGGATGGATACTTAATTCATTGTACCATTGCTTGTGTTTTTATGTTTTAATAAATTTTATATGGAACATGTTAATGTGATTTTTATGCTCTAAAATATTGAGCAAACATATATTAATATACGTCTAGAGATTCCTGCTGAATCCTATTTATTATTGGGAGGAAATACATCCCAAAAGCGCCTATTCCTCTATTGCTACATATTACTATTTTTAGTCCCTCCTAACAAGGGACTTAGCGGAATTTGGGCAGCCATATCTAATTCCCCATTTTCTTGTTGTGTTAAAGGGCAGAGGGAGAGTATTTGTCTATATATATATATATATATATATATATATATATATATATATATATATATATATATATATATATATATATATATATATATATATATATATATATATATATATAGTGACAAGAACACTGGGATAGTGTTTGAGGGCAGGTATGTTTGTCCCAGGTTCTTGTCTTACATGTTTTAGAAAATGTTAACTTCTAGGAAAAATGCTTTTGTTTTGTCAGAACCTTTTAAGTTTGCTGTAAAAGCTGGGTAAAGGCTCTGAGAGAGAGATAAGGCGAGTTCTAGACATTGGGCCCAGTTCGGGTCTTTGGCCTCACAGAGGGCTAATCAGGGTTTCAGCTGTGTACGAGTGTTATAGGGCTGCTATCCTGATTAGTATGGGCAGACTGCCTGGGAAGGCTGCAGGATCTGTGTGGAAGAAACACGCTTTCTGGTACAAGTGAGCTACACAGTATTTACTGGAGAACACTGTGTTTTGTTTAGTGACAGTTAGGAATATCTTGTGTTTAGTTAGTGCCGGACAGGCAAGGTATTTTCTTTTGGTGTTTGTTTTATTTCCTGCTTCAATAAAACTGGCCGGGGCCAGTTGTACCAGAAACTAGACTTGTGTTGTTCCTAAGCTGCTGCGTGCTGCCATATTCCCCAGGAAGAGGCGCCTTGCACCCCTACAGTGTTACAACTTGGTGGAGAATGCGAGCATGCCATTCTGCGCATAAGTGAAAGCAGCAGCTTTGTGAGGCCTGCAGAAAACAGTGGTTTATGCAGATACAGCCCAGTGTGATGTTACTGAGACTTGCCCTGAGGATTAGATATATGTCCTGGGTGAAAGCAGCTATAAAGCCGCCTGAAAAGTCTGTCGACATGGAGGAACTGCTCAAAGCCTTGCTGCAAGCTACAGCGGCTCAGCAGGAGGCCAACAGACAGCAGCAGGTGGCAATGGAGGAAAATTGGAGACTACAACGAGAGGCCTTAACAGAAGTGATGCAGAGCCTTGCAGCCCGGATTGGAGATATGGCCGTCAGTGCTCCGACCAGCTCTAGTTCTATACGGGCCAGTCACTTCCTGCAGAAAATGACAGAGGCTGATGATGTGGAGGCCTACTTGACCATGTTTGAAAGGACTGCAGAGCGTGAAAACTGGTGAGCCCCAAAAAGCGTACTTTGATTTAAGCCCTGCTGAGGCTCGGGACTATGATAAACTAAAGACTGAGATCCTGACCCGCCTGGGAGTCACGCTGTCAGTACGAGCACAACGGGTGCACCGTTGGGTGTACGCCATGGAGAAGCCTCCGCGCTCCCAGATGCACGACCTTATTCAGCTAACAAAAAATGGCTACAGCCAGAGCATTAACTGGTCCCCAGATGGTTGAAAGAGTCGTCATGGACCGCTACTTGAGATCTTTGCCCATGGTCCTGCGCAAGTGGGTGAGCCATGGAAATCCGGGTACTGCTGACCAATTAGTGGACATGGTAGAGCGGTATTTGGCAGCAGAGGAACTACTGATGACCACCCAGCAACCCATAGATCCTCGACAGCGCCCTTCAGTAAAGACTGGTAAGAATGTTCAGTTAGAAAATGTTGCTGGGCGGTTAAGAGAACGCAAGGCTGGAGAGACTGTAAACACTGGCCCTGGAGACAGGCCAATGGGGCTAGAACGGTCTATGTTGCCCAAACGGGTTGATAATCGTGTGGTTAAATGTTTTAGATGTGGTATGCCAGGTCATGTTATTACCAATTGCCCAGTCATGCAAGAACCCATGTAAGGTGATGCTGCCTTTGAATGTCGCAGAATGTCTTTCTTTGCTAGGTTAGCCTGTACTGTGGTACCTTCACCTGAGCTGGAAAAACAAATGTGTGATGTGTTCTTAGAGGGTAACCGGGTAGAGGCCTTGCTAGATTCAGGAAGTTTAGTTACCCTCGTGAAAGCTGGGTTAGTGAACCCCTTAAAAGTCCAGCAAATACCTATTGGGGTAACTTGCATACATGGGGATACCCAGTATTATGTCACTGCTGAAGTGAATATAGAAACTTGTTGTGGGTCAGCAATGGTTAAAGTAGGACTGGTCCCCACCTTGGTGCATAAGGCCATAATAGGGAGGGATTTTCCTCATTTTTGGAAACTGTGGGAATCACGTTTATCAACAGATGTGAGAAGTGAAGAGCCAGTTGATAATACCGGTGATTGTATGGATGTACGTGTGTCTTCAGAACTTACTGACCCTTTGCCTTTTGCGAGTTTGGCTGGGGAAGTGACAGATGGGTAGTCCAGTGAGGACCCTCTTGCTGGGAACAGAGACATAGTGGTTAGAAACAAAAGCGTGCCTGACCTGGAGGTAAAAAAGGATCTGTTTGCATCTGAACAGTTAAAGGATCCTACCTTGATAAAGGCTAGAGAGAATGTTAAGATTGTTAATGGGGAGCCTGTGGTACCAGGTGACAGGGTTACGTATCCCCACATGGCCATCTGTATTGAGCTCTTGTACCACATTGTCAAAAAGGGTGAGGATGTGGTAGAACTGCTGGTA
This sequence comes from Pseudophryne corroboree, assembly GCF_028390025.1. Taxonomy (NCBI): domain Eukaryota; kingdom Metazoa; phylum Chordata; class Amphibia; order Anura; family Myobatrachidae; genus Pseudophryne; species Pseudophryne corroboree. The sequence continues at coordinate 29,491 of NW_026967759.1, read as the reverse complement.
GTACCCCAGCCTTATCGGAGAACGGTACTAGATTTAGCTCATAGTCACGTTACAGCACGGCATTTAGGGGCAGAAAAAACCACTGAAAGAGTTTTACAAAGGTTATTTTGGCCTGGGGTTTATAAAGAAGTGTCTGAATATTGTTCTTCCTGTCCTGAATGCCAGTATCATGCCCCTAGACCCCATTTCAGGAGCCCACTAGTTCCCATGCCTATTATAGAGGTCCCGTTTGACAGAATAGCCATGGATCTCGTGGGGCCCTTGTTAAAGTCCATCAGTATATCCTGGTAATAATGGACTATGCCACTCGATATCCTGAGGCTGTCCCTTTACGCACTATCACAACCAAGGCAATAGCTAGGGAGCTGGTGCAGGTTTTTAGTAGAGTGGGAATACCAAAAGAAATTTTGACTGACCAAGGTACTCCATTTATGTCAAGGGTCATGAAAGAATTGTGCAAATTATTTAAGGTCACTCACCTCAGGACGTCCATTTACCATCCCCAAACTGATGGGTTGGTGGAAAGGTTTAATAAAACATTAAAAAGTATGTTAAAAAAGGTGGTTGATAAAGATGGGAAAAATTGGGATTGTTTGTTGCCCTACTTGTTAATGGCCGTCAGAGAAGTTCCTCAGTCCTCTACGGGGTTTTCTCCATTTGATTTGTTGTATGGTAGACACCCCAGAGGGCTGTTGGACGCTGCCAAAGAGACGTGGGAAGGACAGCCCACTCCTTATAGAAGCGTTATTGAACATGTAACACAAATGCAGGCTAAGATTGCAGCCGTGGTACCTATTGTCAGAGAGCACATGGAACAGGCCCAAAGTACTCAACAGAGGGTATACAACCGGAGTGCCAAGATACGGGAATTTGCTCCTGGAGATAGAGTTCTTGTTTTGGTACCCACTGTTGAAAGCAAGTTCCTAGCTAAATGGCAGGGTCCATTTGAGATTAGGGAAAAAGTGAATGAGGTTAATTACAAAGTATACCAGCCGGGAAAGAGAAAACCCGAACAAATTTATCATGTTAACTTAATCAAACCGTGGAAAGATAGGTTGTCTCTGTCAGCGGAGCCTTGCCCTTCGGTGTCTTCACCTCGGTTGCTTCCCGCAGTGAAGGTGTCAGAGACATTATCAGCTGGTCAAAAAAATCAGGTTAAAGAATTTCTCATCCAAAATAGGGAAATATTTTCAGAGCTGCCTGGCCGAACGACCATAATAAAACATGACATTGTCACAGAACCAGGGGTCAGGGTCCATTTAAAGCCATATAGGATTCCAGAAGCTCAGCAAGAAGCTGTTTCTAAAGAAGTTAAAACCATGTTAGAACTTGGAGTCATAGAGGAATCTAACAGTGAGTGGTCCAGTCCCATAGTTCTCATCCCGAAGCCCGACTGTAGCATACGCTTCTGTAATGACTTTCGTAAGTTAAATGAGGTGTCCAAGTTTGACGCATACCCCATGCCCCGTGTGGACGAGCTTATAGAAAGGCTGGGAACAGCCAGGTTTCTCACCACGTTGGACCTGACCAAAGGTTACTGGCAAATACATTTATCTGATGGCGCAAAAGAAAAAACAGCCTTTTCGGTTCCGGAGGGGCTGTACCAGTACAAGATGTTACCCTTTGGGTTGCATGGGGCTCCAGCAACCTTTCAACGGGCGATGGATAAAATTTTGAGGCCCCATAGAAAATATGCAGCTGCCTATTTGGATGGTGTAGTAATTCACAGTACAGACTGGGGGTCCCATTTGGTTAAAGTTCAAGCAGTACTGGACTCAATCAGAGAGGCAGGGTTAACTGCTAACCCAAAGAAGTGCTGCCTCGCAATGTAGGAGGTCAAATACTTGGGCTTCACCATAGGCAGAGGTCTGATTAGGCCCCAATTGAATAAAATTGATGTTATTCAAAACTGGCCTCGTCCAGTGAATAAAAAACAGGTAAGGGCTTTTTTGGGAATAACTGGGTACTATAGACTGTTTATTCCCAATTTTGCGACCACGGCGGTGCCGTAGTCAGACCTTACCAAAGGGAAGCAGTCAAATATGGTGAAATGGAACCCTGATGCAGAAAAAGCGTTCCAAGCGTTAAAAGTGGCTTTGTGTTCACAACCGGTATTGATAACATCAGATTTTTCAAAAGAATTTGTGGTACAGAAAGATGCCTTAGAGGCTGTGCTGTCCCAAACCAGAGATGGGGACGAACACCCTATCATTTGAGTAGGAAACTCAGTGAGTATGAAAAAAGGTATGCCATTGTGGAAAAGGAGGCTTTCTTGGGTAGACAATTCAGACTAGTGACAGACCATGCCCCTTTAAAATGGATGTAAGTAAATAGAGGCAAGAATGCTCGTGTAACTAGATGGTTTCTAGCGTTGCAGGACTTTAAGTTTACTGTCGAACATAGACCGGGAACAAAATATGCCAACGCAGATGCATTGTCTCGCATCTTCTGTTTGGGGGCTACAAGTGTTCCGGCCCCTAGGTCGAAACAGGGGATGGGGATATGTGACAAGAACACTGGGATAGTGTTTGAGGGCAGGTATGTTTGTCCCAGGTTCTTGTCTTACATGTTTTAGAAAATGTTAACTTCTAGGAAAAATGCTTTTGTTTTGTCAGAACCTTTTCAGTTTGCTGTAAAAGCTGGGTAAAGGCTCTGAGAGCGAGATAAGGCGAGTTCTAGACATTGGGCCCAGTTCGGGTCTTTGGCCTCACAGAGGGCTAATCAGGGTTTCAGCTGTGTAAGAATGTTATAGGGCTGCTAGCCTGATTAGTATGGGCAAACTGCCTGGGAAGGCTGCAGGATCTGTGTGAGAGAAACACGCTTTCTGATACAAGTGAGCTACACAGTATTTACTGGAGAACTCTGTGGTTTTGTTTAGTGGTAGTTAGGAATATCTTGTGTTTAGTTAGTGCCGGACAGGCAAGGTATTTTCTTTTGGTGTTTGTTTTATTTTCTGTTTCAATAAAACTGGCCGGGGCCAGTTGTACCAGACACTGGACTTGTTGTTCCTCAGCTGCTGCGTGCTGCCATATTCCCCAGGAAGAGGCACCTTGCACCCCTACAGTGTTACAATATATTTATATATATATATATATATATATATATATATTGTATGTGTGTATGTATGTATATATGTATATATATATATATATATATATATATATATATATATATATATATATATATATATATATATATATATATAAATATGTATATGTGTGTGTCTCCTATATATTTGCCCAGATCTGTGACTCATTTCCTAATGCTGAGCATGGCTAGGAGCTCTCATTGTGTTAGCAGCAGGTCTATCACACCCTGGCCATAGGTGATTGGGCAAGAAATGCCCTCCCACACAGGTTATATCCAATGGGAGGCTCTGCCCTTTGGCTGTTGTGTGTTACCTGGACCTCACTTGGCTGCAGCAGGGCCGGATTATGATTTTGGGGGGCCCAGGGCGCTTGAAACAGGGGATTCCTATCTCATTGCTGTGGCAGCTGTGGGTTCGGGGGCATGGCCTAATCATGGGATACGTGGCCACGCACCGTTATGCAAATTACGGGGATCTGTATTTTTTTTATGAGATTTTGGCCCCTCCGCTATGGGTAAATCCAGAGGGTGGAGTGATTAGTGTGATCGCTCCCCCCTACACACCCGCACAAGCAGAAGAAGTCTCCCTGCAACACCACAGACCAGCCAGCACACAGCAGCGTCTGCTGACTGTAGCACAATGCTGCTGCAGTTTCTGGCAGGACGTGGAGAGCTACAAAGCTGCTCTAGCCAGGGGGGCCCCTAAAACTGTGGGGCCCGGAGTACGTACCCCATGGGCACCCCTCTTTATCTGGCTCTGGGCTGCAGAGAGACTCGCCGACGGGGGGAACTTGTGGTGCCTGGTCCGGGCACAGGAGCCTTCACTGCCTGCTGCAGGGAGCACCAACAAATGTAAGACGCTTAGCTACTTCCAGGAGAAGAAGCATTACCCGCACCTCCCCCACTCACAGCACCTCCGGCACCCTCCCCAATTCGCAGCACCCCTGCAGCAACCCCTCCCCCACCCATGGTGGCTCCAGAACCCCTCCCCAACCTGTGGCACCCAGCAACCGCCTCCCCCCACACATGATGGCTACAGAGCCTCTCCCCCCATCTGCAGAAAGTCCTCACCTGCCCTCCCCCAACAGCAAGCACCCCCGCAACTGCCCCTCCCCCACCTGTGACAATGCCGCACCCGCCCCTCCCCCATCCATGGCAACAAGTCCATGACTCGCAAGACTCACTTGGTGGGTTTGGGGGTGTGGGAGGCTGCCTATTAGAGCAATGGGGAGGCACGGGATGAAGTACAGTAAACTCAGTCTCATAAAGGTAAGTCAGAATAAAAAAAAATCACACTTGTATATTTCTGTAAAAAGTAGCACCTCCAGTTTTTTTCTCACTTACGCCAGGCATCTCTCGTTCTCTCAGTGCATGCACAATGCTAATATGCCTACAAATGAATGTGCCTTCTGGGTTCCCTTTCTCCAACCAAAGCTAGCAGGAGTCATTCCCGTGCCTCCCCATTGCATTAATAGGCAGCCGTCCCCACCCTCAATCTCACCCCTATGAGACTTGTGATTTCACGGACTAGGTGCACTGCTTAGTAAATGACAATCACAATACAGCTGGTAAACTACTGTATATAAATTAACGGCTCATGCTGTCATTAACTAAGCCGTACAACCAATCCATGAAATCACAAGTCTCACAGGGGTGGGATTGGGGGTGTGGGAGGCTTCCTATTCAAGCAATAGGGAGGCCCAGGAAGAAGTACAGTAAACTCAGTCTCATAAATATAAGACTCTTGTAATTTGCAAAGTCACACTTGTATATTTGTGAAAAAAGTAGCACCTCCATTTTTTTTCTAATTTGGACTGTGCACATGTCTGACTCTGCATACAAAGTATGACAGAACTCTTTTAATACATTATTTTTAAAAACCTGTGGATGCTAATTTTTACACATACAATACAAGTGTGTCCTTTGTGGGAATTGGACTATAGATCATGGGCATGGAAACCACCAGCAACACCACTGTGCCAAGAGAGCCTTGGAGATAGGTGATTGACACCTGCAGTGACAGTGATGTTGCTCATAATTTTTCTGTGTTCATATTTTATACAGCACACCAGGGGAACTTTCAGTTGTATGGCATGTTGTCACTGGGTGCCTGCTGTTCTGGTGATTTCAAACTCCAACCTGCAGTAATTATGTATTCAAACAGAACTACTACATTTAATGTGCACTGGCCCGCTTGTCAGGGCTTGCTACAGTGTTCAGTATTCTGTAGTGCCGTATCCATCTGCTGCTATTTAGCACTGTACTGTAATTTTCATTAGTGGAACAATCACCACCCAGTGGTGAAACTGTGTATTGCATGCTGTGAATCCAAATGTGCCTTATCATGCCTTACTTCGCCAACCTATGCTTTTTGTATGGCACAACTAGGACTCCTGTATGGGGCCGCAGCAGCACTAATGAGCTTAGCTACATCTGTACATCTCTGCCAAATCATCAGAGAGAGGCTAATAGGATGATAGTGGGCTCCTAGGCCCCACCAAGGGTGGGATGCTGAAGTATAGACATCCTAAGCCGTAGTCTCTTACCAGTCCATATAAAAGAACTATCCAGATACTGCAGGGAGGCAAAGGTTCATCTGAAATAAGTAAAGCAGAATGGGGAGAAGGTTTATTTTAATGGCCACTATGTGAAAAGTCCATGAAATAAATGGTTTATTTTTAGGATGGAATAGAATGTAATTAGCTTTAGAAAGTGCAGAACAGTGTTTAATAACAAAAATGCCTAAATAGTGAAATTGGGAGGACTGCCAGGTAAATTGGAAACTAAGGGCAAGAAATTTCTTTGTAAACAGAGAGAGAAAAAGAAATGTGAAACATTGGTTTTATCAGGGTTGATTTGAATTTAGAGCAGGAGCCAAATAGATGAAGTTCATTAAATTTATTTCAGGAGAGATGTCAGGGGATTAGAGAGAGACATTAAAACCTCATTGGCATAAAGGGTACTTTTATGCTCCCGGGTGCTAGAACCCTGATATTCATGGTGTTCTAGCACAAATAGGCAGCCAAGGGTTCCATAATAAGGGCAAACATTAGAGGGGAAAGAGGGCAACCTTGACATTTGCCATAAGAGAGGGTTCGGACAAGGAGCCTTCAACTTGGACAAATGCTAAGAAATTGTGATAGTCAGCAGAGATGCAAGTCAGATATTCCCCAGAAAGAGCAAAGGATCCCAGGACATAAATCTATGAACGTGACCATACATTTACAGCATCTCAGGCTATATTAGAGAAGGGAACTTAAATGATTTTGATGAATCCGGCCCATCACTCCTGGGACAAAACCCACCTTATCAAGGTGAATAAATTGAGGCAAACAGGTAATCTGGTGGCAGACACCTTTGCAGATATCTGGAGATCAACATTAAGGATAGAGATTGGTATGTAACTGCTGCATAAAGTCAGATTCTTACCTTGTATGTGTATGGTGGCCTACCCAAAATAAGCAGCATCCCTAAATGCATTAAAGAGATCAGCTAGCCTAGCAGCGAGGATTCTACTAAATGTCTTTTAGAGACTGGAAAACACATTGTGATCTGGATCCTTAGATGGTGACTTGCACAGAGTGACTGGTACCCTGAACCATAAGGACTATCACCGCATTTTGCAACTCAATGCAATACCCTCTGGTCTACAATTAGTTGGTCATGGGTTCATCCTACAGCAAGATAATGCCCCAATATATGCCTCCAGGTTATTTCAGAACTAACTCATGGAAAAGAACATTGCAGTTGTAGGTTTGAAATCAGGTAAAAGCCAACACAGTCTCCAGACTTAAAACCCATTGAACTGGTTTGTGATAAACAGGACAAAGGGTGAAAGAAAAGCAATCTGCAAGTGCAACACATTTGAGGGGAATTTTGCAACAGTGTTGGGAAGAACAAAACTTGAATTTAATTGTGGAGTGAATGTCATGAGCTGGTCCAGTGGTTATATATGCAAACGACTATTTTTTTCTTTTTAAATAATGTTTTTATTAAGTTCCAGATACACAGGAACCAAGAATAAAAGTACTTACATAAATTGTACATAAGATAACAGAATTGAGTAAACAGCGGAAATTTACATAACACAATAGCACTGGAGCAGAGTGCTCAATTCGCCAACTGTGTACTCCTAACCTTGGCATCAAACAAAAAACAAAAATGAAAGAACAGCAAATAATGCAAATAGGAGGATAAGAAGAAAAAGTACAATACAGTGACACAGAAGGGGAAACAAATAGAGGTAAAATACTACAATATATGTGTCCATGGGAACGGCATATCCAGGTATTGGTACATAGGGGTAGAAGAGAAATAACTGTTACAATTGGTTAGTATCAGATTGTGGGGATTTTAAAAGTGACAAATCTGTGGAGTCACTAATAGTCATAGCATGTCCCTGCCTTACCCGGAATTCCCTCCATTTCAACCGATTCCTATGAATTGAGGGAGGCGATATAGAGTACACACCCCCTGCTGTTTCGAATAAGAAATGCTTGTGGGTATTATTGATAGTCTGGATGGTGGGTATTGACTGCGATTTCCACAATTGACCTATTGCTGCCTTAGTGGATAGTAAGATGTGACCAGCAACATTCCTATCGCAGTTCAGTAGGGTATATGTTGAATAGTGAAATAAGGCAAACACTGGGTCCAATGGCACCTCCACACCCAGCACTTCCCACAAAAGAGTGAACACTTCCGTCCACAACGGTCCCAGGATCAAGCATTCCCAAAAAATGTGTAAGATAGTGCCCACATGTCCACAATTTCTCCAGCAGAGTTGGGATATCGAGGGCCAAATACTATGAAGCCGTTGTGGAGTGAAGAACGCCCTGTGGCATAATTTATAAAACATTTTGGAATGTTGGAGACATTTAGAAATCTTGAAACACATTAAGGAAATAGTGTCCCACTCCTCCTCTCGGAGAACTATAGAGAGGTCTGTTTCTCATTTAATCTGCTAAGGTATATTACTCGTTTTAGTCAGAAGGACAATTCACTGATACCATCTAGACATCCCACCCCTATGTCCAGGGGAAGACAACCTAGAATATAAAGGAGCAGGGAGGGGAGAGGGACTTCCAAACTTACTAATACAAGAATGGAGCCAGTGCCGTATTTGTAAGTACTTAAAGAAATCATGTTTCGGTATATCAAAATGGGATTGTAGGCGAGAGAAAGGTACTAAACATGCTTCAGAGCAGAGATCCTTCAAATTCACAATTCCAGCATCTATCCAAGCGTCCAGCGTGAGATTGGGAATAGTACAGGCAATAGTTCTAACAGAAAGATCAGCTGCTGGCAGCAAAATAGTTGGGTCAGACGTTACCACTAAATGCCAGAGCTTTAAAGTACATCTAACTGCTTCTCCACGGCCTTGCCATTTTAGAACGCCGTGGATAGGCAGCAGGAAGAGATCTATTATGTTTATCAATCTCAAAAAAATCATTCAATAAGTACCCAAGGTTTGGGGTGGTGCATAGCAAACCAGTCCCTAGCCTGGTCTAGAAGACAGGCGGAGTGGTATGCCTCCAAGCCAGGGTAGGCTACACCACCAAAATTCTTGGGTAAAGTCAAAACCTGCCTATCTATGCGGGGTTTAGACCCCTTCCAAATAAAGTGAGACAATTTTATTAGCTCTGACACTGAGAGGTTTGGGGAAGCTACGGGGCATAGCCCGAAACAAGTAGAGGAGTTTAGGTAGCAATACCATCTTAGTTGCAGAAATATGCCCTAGCCAAGAGATTCCATGGGAGGACCATTCTTTAATTAATTTTTCAAAGGTGCATAATTGCAATCGTACAAATCCGTGTCTAGTGAAAGATGAATACCCAAATACTTAATAGATCTCACTTGCCAAGCATATCTGTATCTGTCCTTGAGTAAAGCCAGTGTATGCGGTGGGGTATGGAGCGGTAGAGCTTCCGTTGTGGAAGTATTTAATTTATAGTAAGATATTCCGGAATATATATCCAGTATAATATGGAGGGCGGGAAGGGAGGAGTCAGGGAGGGTTAAACAGAGCAAGATGTCATCTACGAAAAGGTTGATCTTGTGATTCAATCCTCCTATCTCGGGACCTGTAACTGTCGCATCAGTTCTAATGGTCTTGGCCAGGGGCTCAATAGCTAGAGCAAAAATGAGGGGTGACTAGGGGCAATCCTGTCTAGTGCCATTCAGTATATCAAACCTACCCGACAGACACCCATTAACAAACACACTTGCAGAAGGAGTGGGGTACAAGGCAAAAATAGAGTCCAAAAACCTTCCAAAGATTCCAAATTTATGTAGAACAGATCTCCGATAACCCCAATGGGTTACAATACTCCATGACGTTGTAAGCTTTCCGAGTGTTGTCTGGGGCCTGCCTGCCTGGGACAAAACCAACCTGATCAGCTATGTGGGAAGGTAATAAGGGACAGAGGCGATTAGCGATAAGCTTTGCAAGAAGCTTTGTCTGTGTTTAACAGAGCTATAGGATGGTAATTTTGGACAGATGTGGGAGGTTTACCTGGCTTAGGGAGAGCAACTATTTGTGCTTCAAGCATCTCCCTCGGGAACCTCCCAACATCGGATGCCTCGTTAAAGATGGTCAACAGCTCTGGTGCCAAATCCGCTTTATAAGTTCTATAGAAATTGGATGGAAATCCATCAGGGCCAGGCACTTTATCTCGCAGGAGATCACCAATAGCTGCATCTAGTTCAGTTATAGTCCAAGGGGAGCTGAGTGACAGGTAGGCCGCGGAGTCCAGCATCGGGAGGGAAAGTTTATTCAAAAAGGACTGTATTTCAGCCTCCATGGGCTGAGGAGTAGCCGGATCCAACTATAAATTGTAAAGTTGGGAGTAATACTCTGCAAAGGTGTTTGCTATATCATAAGGGTCACATACTCTGGAGCCTGTAGAGCAAGCATTCCCAACCGCGGTCCTCAAGGGACACCAACAGTGCAGGTTTTAGTGATATCCAGACTAGCCTGTGTACAAGCCTGGCCTTCACTAAAACCAGGACTGTTAGTGTGCCTTGAGGACCGAGGTTGAGAAACACTGCCGTAGAGGAACAAATATAATGAATTCTGGCCTTAGCTCGCCTACCTCATAAGGCGGGTCGACTTTTGGCCCGGAAATTATTTCCAAATACATAAAATCTCTGGTACAGTCCTGCAAAATTGCGTTGCACGTCCCGAAGAGAGAAAACATTCACCTTCTCCCTAGCGGCAAGCAAAAGCTTAAAAACATTTCTATTTTGGGGATTAGCCTTTTGCGTCATTTCAAGTTTGGCAGCTTCACTTTCAGCCAACAATCGTTCAGCATTTTGAGAATGTTTAAGCCGTGAAGCTGCCTGAATGGCTGACCCCCGTACTACCGCTTTAAAGGAGGACCAGTTATTAAAGATCGAGGTATCCTCCGGCTTGTTAGTATCTAGATATATCTGTATAGAATGTTGTATGGCAAGAAAGGCTTCTGGATGACTTAGTAAGAAATTCCCTAGCCTCCAGGGACCTGGAGATACTTTACGAGCTCCTAGGTCCCATACTACCAATAGTGGGGAGTGGTCGGACCAGGTCATCGGCAATATGATTATTTTCCTAATCGTCGATAACGACTCCTTACCAGTCAAGACAAGGTCAATTCTAGAGTACGAGGAGTGGACATGTGAGTAAAAAGAATATTCCCTAACCGTAGGATGTTTAGTCCTCGACGCATCATAGAGATCATACTCTCCAAGTAAATGGCGAATCCAGAGTTCTTTTCTGAGGTGATCCTAGTCCTAGTTAAAGTACTTCTAGTGGGGTGAGATCTACCCATATAGGGTCAACAACCAAGTTGAAATCTCCCAATATTATAATGGCCCCTTTAGCATGGTTCTATATTAAGGAGCATAATTTCCTGCAAAACGGAAGTTGATCAGAATTTGGTGCATAGCGAGAGACCAAGGTGACCATAGTGTTTTCAAGTTGTCCTAATAATATGAGGTACCAACCTTCAGGGTCTACTATTTGGGATTCTATGTTGAAAGAACAGCTTAGGGAAATTAGTATCGCAACGTCTGCCTTTTTTGTGGGGCCGTTAGCCATGTAACAAGTAGGGAAGCAATTATCATAAAATCAAGGGGGGGGTCTAGTTTCCTAAAGTGAGTTTCTTGATTAGCGACAACATTCGCTTTCATTTTATAGAAGCAGGATAGAGCCAATTTACGTTTCTGTGGGGAATTCAATCCCTTAACATTCAGTGACACCAATTTAACCATAACTGAATTACCGGGAAGCGGGCTGACTGCTTGAACCAAGAGGTGCAATTAAAGAAACTACCGTATCCTGAACACGGTGACCTATCAGAACAATGAACATAGGGGAGACAAGACACAAGAGGGAAACATACAAGGGGAGAAAAGATGAAAATAGAAAAAGATAGAGTGGATTCCGTAAAGATACAGAGTCATAGTAAGGTGCCAAAACATCCAGCGCCTCACACTACAAAGTAGAGAGTTTAGTGGCCAACCTCTTCACAATCAAATAACCAGAAAATAAGAAAATGGTAACCACTTGGTCACATGTCTTAAAGAACAGATAAAGTCAAGTCTGCATAGACATGCTATTTTGAAAAGGTCACTGAGTCCTAGAACTAACAAAATAGCTCAGTGATTGCAATAGGGATACAAAAATGAAACATAGTACGTAAATCCAGCATCTGAAAAGCAACATTAAACAGTAAATAAATGATTATAGCCAGATAATAACTCAATGATGGCAATTAGTTAAGTCAATGTTCGTAACAAACTCTTGTAGCAAGACTTTATGAAAAACAGCACTAGCCCAGTGAGGGCCGTTCTTGGCAAGGAAGATACATCAGAGGCTAGGCCCTACTTCCCAACCGTCGACCAGTCCTGCTGAAGTCTGGGGTCAGGAGAGCCGGTCTTGTGATCGCCATTTAAATTCCATTTGTGAAGAAGTCTCATACTGTCTTCCACAGAAGACACGACAATAGTGGAGCTCTCTCAAGAAAATAGTAAATGCCTGGGGAAGCCCCACCTATATACTATACTAGCTTTCCAAAGGTCCATGGTGTCGGGCTGAAAAGAGTGTCTCTTGATGAGGGTGTACTGTGATAGGTCTCCAAAAAGTTGAAGCGGTCCAAAAGCTTCCACCATGTCAGAAGAAGGTCTAGCTGCCTTGAGCAAGGATTCTTTAATGTGGAAAAAATGGACTCTCATTAAGAAATCACTCGACGACCCTTCAGGAGCACTGTGGGCCTTCGGAACCCTATGAATATGGTCCAATATCAGATCCGATGAGGTAGCGGTAGGTAGCAGCTTCTTAAAGATCTCGATATTATAGTCATGTAGGCTGCTATCAGAGATGGATTCAGGAACCCTCTGAGCTTGAGGTTGTTTCTGCATGAGCGGTCTTCTAAATCTGCAACTTTATCCCGCAAAGCTGGCACTTCTCCCTCAAGGGTATCATGAGAGTCGATAAGGGTATTATGATATCTCACTACCTTACCCATCTTTGTTTCCAGGTGTCCGGTCCTCTTGCCTAAATCCTCAATAGAGCTTTGGCAAGACTGCAACAAAGTACAAAATTCAGATGCCACTTTGTCTTTAAACTGGTGTAACAAAAGCTTCATGTTGCCCAGCGTTAAGGCTTCTCTGTCCTCCAGACTTGGCGAGGAGGGGGGTTACGAGGTGAGGATAAGGCTGTCATGGGTGAGGAAAGCTTAGGCAAAGGGCCTGATTCGGTGGCAGGGACTCCAGTCCCCTGAGACGTGTTACGATAAGGAGAAGGCTAAAAAAAGGCGACTTGAGAAATTGATTTGGAGGCTTTATGCTTTTTTGGAGGCATAATGTAGTACCGTCAAACGAAAAAATAACACTAGTAGAAAGGTGAGTTCAGTGGGGGCCTCAGAACGGCAGATAGCTTCTATGCCACGTGTGTAGATGTGTCGGCTAAAATGATTGCAGGGAGACATGGTGAGTACACATTTTTAAAGGTGATTTACATCCTGTCAGAGCAACAGCGGAGATGACTTCAAGGAGTGAATGGCATCCACTTCTCAACAGAGAAACAGTAGTGAGGGCAGGGGATTCCAACCTCAAAACTATATAGGAGGAAGTTCACAGCGGAGTGAGCTATGGCACAGAGGACAGATGTATAGGAGGCCCAGGCAGGAGTGTGGAGATGGCATAAACAGGGCAGGCTGCCCTATAAATGCACTGGCACTATGCAGGATAGGACAACTGTATGATGCTGGTGTAAATGTAAAATGTCTGCTACAGAATTCACCTGACAGTCCTGGGTGTAGAGAGAGGGTTGTATCATAGTCCTGTGATGTCAGGGGGACCCGGGGCGAGAGACCACTGCAAAATGGGTGAGGCAGGTGTCTGCAGGCTATTCCGCGGGTTCCACTGTGGCCGCACTCCGCTCCTGGAGCTCACGGCCGGGTCTCCTCTAAACTCTAGCCCCTGGTCTCAGCACTGGATGGATGGAGGTCACATTCGCCGGGTGATGGGGGGAGCTGCCTGACCCGCTGGTGCTGCTCAGTATGCTGCCACAGTTGTGGGTAGGTCCCAGGAGGGGCAGAAGTGCTGTGCTTGTTGCAGGCTCTCTGAGCCCCAAGTATCAGACAGGCGGGAAGGAGAACTCACCAGCTGTCCAGAGCTGCCACGGCCGCCGCCCAGCGCGGAGGGCACCAACTTCTGCCGCAGCTCCTGTTGCAAGTGTGGATGCCACTGCTCCCGATCTCCGTGGTGAGGGTGTTCCGCTATGCCGAGAACCGAATCTGGGACATAGGGCCAACTGCAGCCCCAAGCTGCACTGTGAATGGAAGGCCACAACCCGCAAGGACCCTAATAAGAGTCCTCCGGCTCCATGGCTGCATCCCCCTCTATCACACAAGCTGGGGGGTGGTATCAGGAGACAGTGGTGGCAGAGGGAGCCCCCAATTATGAATAAAACCCGTAGTATGTCTGGGTCTAGCAGGAGCTCCTGGAGTCAATGTCCGTTTGCTTAGCTTGCTAGGCCACGCCCCCACAAACAGCTATTTTAAGGAGTAAAATATTTAAATTCTATGATTTATTTTTTGGTGGTTCTTAGGTCTTTGCTAACAGAACCACCTGTGCATCTTCCTCTGTGAATACACCCTCCCTGGAAAATGTCCTTACCCTGGTTTGAGTCACACTGCTTTGATAGGCTGACACTTGAAGCCATGATCATTAAGTGGTCTTTTTTGTTCAATCATTTAGATTATGCTTAGAGCTTGAAAGCCTACATAGGCTGGGATCTATCACTCAGTGTGGAAGACATACACTATCTGGTGTGACTACAGTAGAGTCTCTGAGCCCCAGATCAGGATGGCTTTGATGAGGGGCTTATTATGTGTCAATTCACAGCCCATTTTATCCCCTTTCACTAGAAACTGGCCTGCATTTTGGAGTTTCAGACCTTTTATCCAGGGTTTTTTTTCATATGCAACCATGTTATATTACCCTTTAAGACTTAAATTTGGACTCTCCAGTAGAATTAGGGGGTAATTAAGACTGTATCGCTACAGCGGCAGCGATCGCAGTCTGAATTACTTTGTGGAGTGCGCATGCACAATGGCCGTACTGCGCGTGCACACCCCGGGAGCCCAGTGAGATGCTATCGCATCTGCCTGTATGACAGGCAGAGGCATTCGCGGGAGGGGGTGAATATATTTTTTTATATTTTTATTGTTATTTATTTTTATATCTTTTATATTTCTTATATGCCTCTTATGATATTCAATTGCTGCTATACAATATAAATTATGATGACTTCCAGAAAGTGGTCGATAAATATATATAAGTCATGGAGACTGACCATATGGAGCGCACTTGACCCGCAAATTAGTATTACAACACACAGCGACTTGGTGGAAATTCATTGATATAGCGACCCACATGACCGGAAGTTACGATTATCTATATGGAACGCATTTGAGCCGCAAGCGGGAAGGGCAGTGTGCAAGAGCTTGATGGGAGTTCCTGTGAAGACGCAGACCACATGACCGGAAGTGACGATAACGGAAGAGCGATGTTTTGAATGTTCTAACGAACTGTTCCACAGCTGACTTTGTTTTTTATGAATTGTGGGGGTATATAAGGGAGGTCTATTACTACATGGGCACTATCCGCTTTGGAAAAAGGTTAAATCCGTAACGCGTTAAGCGGG
Source organism: Pseudophryne corroboree (assembly GCF_028390025.1). NCBI lineage: Eukaryota > Metazoa > Chordata > Amphibia > Anura > Myobatrachidae > Pseudophryne > Pseudophryne corroboree. Next base: position 14,214 of record NW_026967759.1, on the reverse strand, counting down.
ATCACGTCCTCTGTATCCTGATGGATTCCTGCACACCGTTTGTACACTGCCTGGAAGGCTGAGCTGTGGGTAACTGGGACTCGTACTTACCTTGCTGTAAACTACCATCCCAGCAATCCAGTGTGGTGTCCTCTTGGGAATTGCAGGATAAAGACATATGATATGCTTGTTATTCTACTTTACCACGTGAGTGCATTTATGTAAAAATAAAAAACCTATTTGTATAAGGGAATATTGCACTATCGGTCTCTCTTTCTGCTGTATGTGTATCGGAGGCAACTCTGACACATATCCTACAGGTTGAAAGCACAAAGAAAGCTGGGTCCATTTTGGATTTCTTGTGGAGTCTATTTGAGGAAATCTTGAACATAAAGATACCTTGATATGCCTGAAATTTCTGGGAACTTTGTGAGTGAGATGTGTTAAACATATTGGATATTCTATGAAAAGGATTTCTACACTATTGTGTTTTTCTCTCTCTTTACATGAGTGGCATAGGCGTGCGCAGCACATTTTATTAGGGGGTGCACGATTGGAGGGGCGTGCCTATAATCGTCTATTGGGAGTGACTAACACGCCTATTGAGAGATGGAGGGAGAGCGAGGAGCGGAGACGTAGAGAGAGGGAAGCAGAGATGGAGAGAGACAGGGGGAGATGGAGAGAGAGCTGGTAGACAGAGAGAGAGAGAGAAAGAGAGAGAGAGAGGGGGTAGACAGAAAGAGGGGGTAGACAGGGGGAGACAGAGCGAAGGAGAGAGAGAGTGGTGAAGAAGGAAGAAAGGTGCAGGGGAACAGAGAGAGAGAGACACACAGGGAGAGAGAGGGGGTGGAGACAGAGGGGCAGAGATGGAGATAGAGACAGACAAAGAGGGGTAGACAGAGAGAGAGAGAGGCATAGAACAGTAGCAAACGCAGGATTTTTAGGGGGGGGGGTTTCCAGATATGCGAGATAGAGATTATATATATATATATATATATATATATATATATATATATATATATATGTACATACACACACACAGCAAGATATAGCGGCACTTCACAGACTTGATAACGTTAATAACAGCTTTCCTTATTGGCTGATAGATATATATATATATATATATATATATATATACCCATTTGTGTGTGCTTAGGAAGACATGAAAGGGACAGAGAAAGAGGAATGGAGTGAGAAGGGGGGCTTGGGGAGGGAGAGAGAGTGGGGGAGCATGGGAGAGAGAGAAGAGAGGAAGAGGACTGGAAGGAGGAGAGAGAGGCATGGTGAGACAGGTGGCCAAGGTGTGAAACAGAAGGGGGACATGGGGAAAGAGGAGGTACATGGGCAGGGAGAGGGGATATGGGAAGAGAGAGTGTGGGGCATGGAGAGAGGTGGGAGAGAAAGACACGGGTGAGAGGGGGCATTGGGAGACAGAGAGGGGGCATGGGCAGAGAGAGGCATGGAGAAAGAGGGGCATGGGGAGAGGCATGAGGGAGGGAGAGAGAGCGGTGAAGGGTCTTGGGGGGAGAGAGATTTCAGCAGCAGCCAGCAGCACAATGAGAAGAGGTTCCCGTGGAGCAGTTATATTTTACCTGCAGGTTGGGAGGAATCCCTGAGGTCCAACAAGCTGGTCCTCCGGAATGTGCAGTGCTCTAGAGGGCTATCAGTTCCCACAGCCCGGCAACGGCTTTTAGTGAATTATCAGATACGCGGGAGGTAGACGGAGAGGCAGAGACGCGGCACAGGCAGAGGCACGCGCGGATAGGAGACACGGGAGGCGAGAGGAGGAGACGCGGGAGGTTGAGGCCCGAGATGCGGGACAAGCAGAGACACGGGCGGCGAGAGGAGGAGATGCGGGACACGAGAGGAGGAGACGCGGGACAGGCAGCGACATGGGAGGCGACAAAAGGAGACGCGGGAGGAGGAGTATAGGTTGAGACGCCGATGCAGGTGTGAGTTTGGTGAGGAGCACACTCATTTGTACAAAGATCCGCTGTTTAAATAAATGATCAGTCATCTGTGGCAATTGATCGGCTGGCAGGGGGGGTTTCCAGGTACTCAGAAACCCCCCCTGCGTGCGCGTATGTAGAAGAGGAATTATATTAGGCAATAGGAGAGAGTGAGGGTGAGAGAGAGGGATGAAGAGGATGGAAGAATGGTGCAGGGGAACAGAGAGAGAGACATAAGAGAGGCATAGAGGGAGAGAGAGAGAGATTGTGGGGGAGACCGAGAAAGAGGGGCAAGGGAGGAGATGGAGAGATAGGGGGCAGAGAAAGAGAGGCAGGGAAGTGGCAGAAAGAGGGGGGGAAAATGAGAGAGGGGGGGTAAAGAGAGAGATAGAGGAGGGCCGAGGGAGAAAGAGCGAGAAATAGTGCACAAGAAAGAGAGAGAGGGCAGAGGGAGGGAGAGGGGGGGGGGGGGGGGGGCAAGAGAGAGTGGGACCTGAGGGGGAGATAGAAAGACAGAGAGAGAGAGGGGGCCGATGGAGAGACAAAGAGGTGCTAAGCAGCTTGCTACTTGAACAAATCTAGGATTGTGTTTCTCCTACCTCTACAATCAAGTGCTGCTGCACATCATGATGGTCAGCGCCTTTGCTACCCTCCAATGCACGTTTTGGAGCTGGGGACATCAGGGCACGTGGAGAAGTATGAAAGGGGAAGAGCTGAAAGATCAACCCCTCCAGCCGGGGAATCCCACACAAGCAGCATTGTGACCTATGGGAGGAGGAGCTAAGAGAGCGGCCCCTCCTCCCCCTCCGTCCGGCAGGTCCCACACAGGCAGCATTATGGAGTATGGGAGGAGGAGCTGAGAGAGCGGCCCCTCCTCCCCCTCCCGCCGGCTAGTCCCACACAGGCAGCATTATTGACTCTGGGGGGAGGAGCTGAGAATGCGGCTCCTCCTCCCCCTCCCGGCCGGGACCCGGTCATTGCAGCTGCTGTGTTGCTGAACTTCTGAAGACTCTGGGGCACTGGCAGCGGACAGCGCAGCGCTGGCATAACATGAGTCAGTGTGACTCTGTAATGCCTGCGCTGTGGCAGGCACAGGAATGAGCAGCGTGCTGCAGGCGTGGCGTGTGGGGGGTGCTGGACATTAGGGGGTGCCTGTGCGCACCAGGCACCCCCCGTGCGCACGCCTATGATGAGTGGTATTTGATGTTTTTACCTGATGGTGAACACAAACACACAGTCTATAGGTTGTGAAATACAAAGTATAAGATTGAAGAGAACAAGCATTAGTAATATGACTTGTTACATTTGGAAGGCGCCTTAGTGGAGAATATTATATCCTAGAACTGTGAAAATGTTTTGCAGTAGGTGAAACTTCTTTATATCTTTGCTGGGCTGACTTCTGGATCTTGTTGCGCACTCTGTAAACCACTTATTTTCCTTGAGTTGGTGGGGTGTGGTCTGGACAACGGAGGCGTGTCCGGACCATTTGGGGGGGGCGGGCCATGGTGGCTGCATGATGTCACACGCAGCTGCTGCGACCCAAAGCGCGGTGGGTAGCTCCCTGCCGCTGCACAGGAGCTATGCTGGCAGGGAGCTACTCGTCAGGTACATAAGCATCACCGCTGTGCCATGCTTTTATACCTGTGTGGGGTGGGTTGACCCTGACATGCACGGCAGACTTGCCCTGTGCTGGGCATCCCCCCGCATGTCAGAGTAAATGATCGTAGAAGTGCTAAATTTACTACATCTACGTTCAACTTTGAATTCCCCCCTTAGTGTGTATGTTTCATTTAAATCAGGAACTTATCCTGCTGGCTTCTCAGCATTCCAGTTCTTCTAGTTCTGCGAGCCCATTTCATCTCCTGCATGTGATACACCCCTTAGCAATCTATATTGATCAGACTGCTTAGCAAGGCAGCGAGCTGGTCTTCCCTGCACACGTTTATGACATTTTACACATTCTCAATACCTTTTGTGTCTTGGGATGCCCGTTTTGGGTGTTGAGTGTTGCTCACGGTAATTCCAAAGCATTCACACCCTTTATAGGCTCGCTGTGGGAAATCCTAGTGTAAGCAGTTGCCCCTCTGATTGGAGGTAGAGAAATCAGTATATTTGTGTAAGCAGTTGCCCCTCTGATTGGAGGTAGAGAAATCAGTATATTTGTGTAAGCAGTTGCCCCTCTTATTGGATGTAGGGCTTTTGTGTAATGACTGTTACAACTGTTTCTCATAGTCCATCTGGGTAATCTGCCTTCCCTCCCTTATGATATACTGTTGTCTTGTTTCTTGTTTCTGTTATTTTAGTTTGAATGTGATGTCTCCATTAGGGCTTTGTTAGTGAAACAACTGGTGTCCTACTTGATGTAGGAGGGGTATATAGGGGAGAGCATCAATTAGGTTTAAGTAATTGATTTCTCCAAGTGCCCAACTCTATGCCCAGTGTAAGCCATGTCCCCCAGTTTGACAATGAGAAACAGATTTTCAGGAAAGTACATAAGAAAATTTGGATTTTCTTTGTCGTGAATACAAGCACCAAACCTACCCGTGTCTCTTACATAGACATCTATGTGCTCTTATATATACTGGTAGCTCAGGTTACAGATCCTGGAATGCTGCTGTTTCCTCTACACACGCTGCTCAGAATGATTGTAGTGTGTCACATTATCCCCATTTCCATGACTTGTGCAGAGAAAGTGGCAGCATCCTGGTGCATCAGCTGACGGGAGGTATGGCCAGATTTGTAGCATATATCACCTATCTATGCTTTTTACAGGAGGTCAGAATATCATTATTTAGATTTTGCAAGAAACCCTTTCTCCACACCTCTCCTCCCTTCCCCACTGTCCGCTCACTCCTGTGCATCTCTGACACTGGGGGGAGGGATCAGAGTTCTTACCAAGGGGGGTATCCAATTAGCCTTGATAACACAATCTGAGATCACAGCTAATGTTATCACATCTATCTTCCAAAATATCAGGTTATCGCAGCCTGCGCGCTCCCATTTATCACACCTATACTATTCCAAAATGGCAATAACAGGAAACGCTTGATAATTCTAGCTGGCATTGGAGAAAGTGAGGAATTCTGCCTGTACCCCAAAAAAATCAAACTAACTTAGGAAAACATTGTAGACGTCTATTAGTGGCCATAATAAAAATATTTACGGTCATTAAATTAGGTCAAATTTCTGTTATATGCATTTTTTTTTAAAAATGCATTAAGATTATATAAAGCAATTTTTTCAGCAAAATAAGTGCTCTCATTAAATTTGGGGTACATACAAATGGGTATAAGTATATATTTGGGTAATTTTAGGGAACTTTTAAAAAAAAAGAGGAAACCTAATATAAATAATTAAAAACTTCTAAGTGCCTCATTAGTCATTCAGAGGGATGTGCCAGGGATTCAGAACCAAATGGTAACATTTTTAATATGTTTTTTTCATTACTTACCACCAGCTCAAAGATGGTGAAGAGAAATGCACGATAAACCCTACGGAGACTTATCAATAATAACTTATCGCCACTAACACGATACCAAATGATTGCATTTGTGATAAGTTATCAATATACTGCAGCTAATTAGATACTGCCTAACTGTCATTTCATTCCAAATTGATAACATAATTTATTATAATTTGATTTGTTTTATATACATAAGTTGTATCTGTGGCAGGAGGAATGTGGTCTCTGTACTGCACACCTGACTGGAAATGGGAGCCCAGCAATTAGGCAACATACATAAAGACACATCATGTTCCTTATACAATATAACACTGCAACTGATTACAATGGTGATCTTCAGGCTATTAAATAACAGATTTTATTTTTCTAATTTTTTACAGGTAACTTAAGGAGCTGGAGTCCCACTAAGAATAGAAGACAAGGCTGCAGAAAGAGACGGGAAACGATCTTGTTCCCTGATCTAGAAAACTAAAGATATAATTTCTTCTTTAGCTTCTGAATGGTTCAAAGAAACGATTTTCATGTTATGGATAGAAGTTTTTATCCATTACATGATGAGTCTCACAGGAGAGAGACCACATCTGTGTTCTGAGTGTGACAGAAGCTTTACATGCAAATCAAAACTTATCAGACATCAGAGGAGTCACACGGGAGAGAGACCATTTATATGTTCTGAATGCAGCAAGTGTTTTTCCCAGAAGTCATGTCTTCTTATACATCAGAGGAGTCACACAGAAGAGAAACCATTTATTTGTTCTGAATGCAGCAAGTGTTTCTCCCAGAAGTCACATCTTGTTATACATCAGAGGAGTCACACAGGAGAGAAACCACATCTGTGCTCGGAGTGTGACAGACGCTTTACATGTAAATCACATCTTAGCAGACATCAGAAGAGTCACACAGGAGAGAAACCACATATGTGCTCGGAGTGTGACAGAAGCTTTACATATAAATCGCAGCTTATCAGACATCAGAGGAGTCACACAGGAGAGAAACCATTTGAATGTTCTGAATGCAGCAAGTGTTTTTCCCAGAAGTCAGAGCTTGTTATACATCAGAGAGTTCACACAGGAGAAAAACCATTTGAATGTTCTGAATGCAGCAAGTGTTTTTCCCAGAAGTCAGAGCTTGTTATACATCACAGGAGTCACACAGGAGAAAACACAATTATATGTTCTGAATGCAGCAAATGTTTTGCCAGGAAGTCATATCTTGTTATACATCAGAGGATTCACACAGGAGAGAAACCATTTAAATGTTCTGAATGTAGCAAGTGTTTTTCCCATAAGTCATTTCTTATTCGACATCAGAGGAGTCACACAGGAGAGAAATCATTTATATGTTCTGAGTGCAGCAAATGTTTTTCCCATAAGTCATATCTTGTTATACATCAGAGGAGTCACACAGGAGAGAAACCATTTATATGTTCTGAATGTAGCAAGTGTTTTTCCCGGAATTCACATCTTGTTATACATCAGAGGAGTCACACAGGAGAGAAACCATTTACATGTTCTGAATGTAAGAAGTGTTTTCCCCAGAAGTCAAAGCTTGTTATACATCAGAGGAGTCACACAGGAGAGAAACCATTTGAATGTTCTGAATGTAGGAAGTGTTTTTCCCAGAAGTCACATCTTGTTATACATCAGAGGAGTCACACAGGAGAGAAACCATTTACATGTTCTGAATGCAGCAAATGTTTTTCCAGGAAATCACTTCTTATTATACATCAGAGGAGTCACACAGGAGAGAAACCATTTACATGTTCTGAATGTAGCAAGTGTTTTACTAGTAAGAAAACACTCAGTAATCACATGCGGAGTCACTCTGAGGGCCTGAATGCAGCTTGTGTATCATAACTAATGTAACTTATCACAACTGTATGAATTCAATGGAACCAATATTTATTTTCTGAATGTGACAAGTGTTTTATATAAATTTGTCTTGATAAAGACAGGAGAGGTCTGACAAGTGGACCTGGAGGTACTTTTCCCCTTGGGAAGGTCTCTGTGTGTTGGGAACTAGAGCTGCAGTATAACAATAGCCAATGACCGTGGGACTGCCATTACTGAGCTCTGTAATATACAGCTGTTCTGCTCATGCAGGTGCTGGGACTAGTAGAGAATTCCAGCAGCTCCTCTCAGTACTGGGATTCCTTCTCTGACCAGCAGGGCTATGAGTGCTGGGTATTTCTACAGGAACAATGTATGCTGCTCTGTTTCACCGTATGGGTTATTGTACGGGGTGTTATTTTTAACCACTTTTAGATGCCATTTTGTCCATGTTTAACTCCATTTTGTATGTGTATGACCTCATTGCTTTATATACTGTACATACTTTTTATTAGTATTAGTGCTTTGCAGACATATAGGCACCAGTTAGAAATAAAGTCTCACGTTAAGTTACAAGTTTTCTTTCACCTTTGACATAGTGTGAAAGACATGGTGAGTGGGAAGTGTATACAGCTTTTAGGGTGGTTGATAATAAATAAATGTTCCTGTTATCAGTATCTCAGATGGAAACTGTCTAGTAAGATGTTTGGGGTATTGTGTACATAAGTAGGGGAAAGGGTACAGTTGTCTAGAATAACATAAATTATGTTATCCTGAATGACTACTGCACCCAGCGTCACAGACCCTGAATGTAATATCTGGTAAGACAATGTTAGCGTATCCTTGCAGGGTTATAAAGCCTAGAGACTTACACATAGCAAGTAGTTCTGATGGAAGCTAGGTCTGGCTGCAGCGGACCTAGACTTCTACAAACCCCCTCCAGCTTTTAACTTGCAACAAAGTTATTAGGCGGGACCCAAGAGAATGACTGAACTACATTAAACTACTTAGTTAATCGATGACCATCATCTGGGACAGATCTTATAATAGCTGGGATAAGAGCAGAGTGTATCTGATTTCATTATTTTTGGCTCTTCACAAGATATCTCCCATGATAAGAGATGTGAATAAAGAAAAGAGAGTGGAACAGGCACGGCGATGGATTGAGAGTGGTGAAACATTTCATGATGTGATTTTCACAGATGAATCGTCTGTTGCCCTTGAGCGGTTCTCCAGAATGTCATTCCGGAAACGTAACCATATCATTAAAACCATGCCCAAAGCATCCATTGAAAGTCCATGTATAGGGAGGCATATCACGATTAGAAGCTGGTCCCCTGTTATTTTTCGAAGGTACAGTACTATACTTTATTCTGTGCCTGTGTTCTGTAAAAATACATGCTGTACTGTAGAGTATATGTAACTGCACAATAAAATAAGTTGCTTATTAATGAACAACATTTTTTTTATTTCTGTAGGGATCATGGATAAGAAATGTTTCCAAGAAACAATAGTAGAGGGATGTATGGTGCCATTTGTGAATAAATATTACCCAACTAACCATAGGATATTCCAAGACAATGATCCTAAACACTCCGCCTCAGCCAAATTTATGGAAGAGAAAGGTATGAATTGGGAACGCACACCACCAGAGTGAGTATTCTTTCAACAGTGTACAAGTAAAATTTTGGATAGCACTCTAGTACTGTAAATTTATTTTTTTATTTAATACACAGTACAATATTGTATGTTTAATTTTCTCTATTTACTGTAATGTCATTAATTTTTTCTATACGCTTTTTATTTTTTTTATATAGATCACCAGACATGAACCCAATCGAATTAGTGTGGGCTCAATTGAAGAGGTACATTAGGAGTGTTGCGAAGCCAACAACAAAACAGCAGCTGTTGGATGGGATAAAGAAATTTTGTCTAGAAGTACTCACACCTGAACATTGTAATAATTATATAAATCACCTGTATAAACTATTACCTGTTATAGTCGAAAGAAATGGTCAAGCCACAAATATGTAGTTCTGTACTGTATTTTCTGTTTAAAATTTTAAATTGGTGCATTATTAAAAATGTTTATAAAATTGCCTTTGTCTGATTATTGCATAAGCTAATGTAGAATATTATACAGTAGTAATGTTATTGATGTGTATGAACAGTTATTTTCAGTTTTATAAGTCCTGAATAAGAGTACTGTACATTTTGATCAGTGCAGTACATGGAATCAGATGTTGTAATAAATACTTTTTTGTACATTAATATTGATGCTTTTCCAATAAATATTCCATTATACAGTATGGTATGGTACAGTACATGGGGGTAACTATAGTATGATGTGACGTTATAGGGGAGAAATACTGTATACACTAAATGTACAGTAAAATGTTTTTTACTTATTACAAACACACAAATCCCAGATGGAAATCTGCTTTACACAGCAGACAGCTTATGGTGACAGAATTTACCTATTGTATCCCCACCCATAGTCGTGGTATATTTTAGATTGCCTAATGAGACACTTCTGCAGCATTGCCATGGATTAATGTAAAACCTGTGTGGAAACAGTATCTCTATTGAATGCAAAGTACAGTAACAGTACAGTATTACCAGAGCCGTACCTGACCAACATGATGCCCTAGGCTACATTTTGGCTGATGCCCCCTTGCACAGATGCTAGTTCTGCCTCTAACCCTGCACCCCTTTCCCAGCACCATTACCCATTTTGGCACTCCTACCCCTATATTTTAAATAGGAAAAATGTGCACATTTAGTGCCAGCCCAAAACAGTGCATGTTCTTGCTGGGAAGGGGCATGGTAACACAATAATTCCCCCAGTTGAAATGACACAACACAGTACTGCAACTTTATTCACATTATATCATGCAATAGTGTCTCTTATTCTCGTTACATCATATGATAGTACCACATTACTCCTAACAGTATTGCCCCTTATTCACATTACACCCCACCACATTGATCTTTATTTACATTAGACCACAGGTTCTCAAACTCGGTCCTCAGGACCCCACACAGTGCATGTTTTGCAGGTCTCCTCACAGAATCACAAGTGAAATAATTAGCTCCACCTACTGTATGGACCTTTTAAAATGTGTCAGTGAGTAATTAATACACCTGTGCACTTGCTGGTTTACCTGAAAAACATGCACTGTGTGGGGTCCTGAGGACCGAGTTTGAGAACCACTGCATTAGACCATGCAGTAGTGCCCTTTCTTTATGTTACGCCAGAAAATATTGTAGTACACCTTATACACATAGTAATGCATTTCATATTTAAATTTTCATATTTCATTTCATAGAGCCGCAGTCACACACAGAATATAGGCATGTAGCATCTCATTTTATTCAGCAGAAACTGATTATTCCCCGTTTGGCTAGTTTGCCAGCTCTGTATATTACAATAGAAAAAAGTAATAGTGTCAGTGAAAAAAAACACCTCATGACAGATACTGTACAGAAGCTCATGTCTAAATGTACAGTAAGCAGTGATACCTTGCCATTGGCTTTATAGTAAGCCTTAATGGCAAGGGGACTTGGCCGCAGACTTACTGTACTGTACCACATCCCTAACTTTAATAGACCACACTGTTGCTTAAACTCCTTGTTTTGTGTCTGTATACTGTACATTATACAGCATTTATTATTTGATCATTCTACGGGACCTCATTGCCTCTGTGTACTGTTATTTTAGCTAGGGGATTGTGATGCTCCTTCAGCATTGCCCCGTAGCCTGCAAAACTTATGCTATCTCTCACTCCATATCGGAGCACTGCCTGTCACGTGGTGGGGTTCAGGGGCAGTGGCCATTTTGCCAGTGTGCTATGCGATCAAGTCCGGTGTACCGTAATGTGCATAGACCTCGCTTATCCCTATTGCCCCTGTTAGCTAGGGGATTCTGATGCTACTTCAGCACTTCCCCGTTGCCTGCAAAATCTATGCCGTCACTCGCTCCATAGCTGAGGGTCTCCATGGGGCAAGGAGTCACAGGCAGTAGCCATTTCAATTGAGTCTGCCCTGCTACAAAATTGCATGTGTACCGTATGGTGCATAGAACCTTAACAGTACATCCGCTCCTGCAGCTTTGCCCTGGTTTATGTGAATAAAAATAATAATAAAGTGTCTGGAAAAAACTAACATTCATTCGTACTTTAGGAATCGAACACGGGACTCTGAGTATAGGAAGTGGAACACTTCACCACTTTGCCGCAGACAGATGAATAAATCCATTGGTTTTGATTGCCATAATGGCTACGGAATTAGGATGCTAACATACTGTACAATATTCCTAATATCATTAGGCAATAATTAACTTCTAACACGTCCATTTGCGTCAGTGTACACTACTGGTTTTATGTTGCTTTGTCTGTGGGACTTGGACGCTTACATATTCCTAAAGTACTGTAAATGGACCATATATGCTGTACTATTTGCGTCTGTACTGTATATACTATATTAAATAATGCAGAATGAGACGCTGTACATACTGTATGCAGCGTAACGAGACGCACTAGTAAAGTAGTCCTTACTATATATTTCAGTATTTTTATTTTATGGGAGACCACACGCATTCGCAGTGGTGATTGTAAAAAGCGACATCTGGTGGATGATCGCAGGTATTACATGTAAAGGTAACGCCCAACGCCCTGTCTGCCTCCGTGCGATAAGATACGCCTCTCTGTGACTAGGCGTGCCTCCCTACGCCCCAGTACGCTGCGTATGCTCGATCGGGACAAACGCCTCAGCCAGTCAAGATAAAGGTGGCTACATCTGTATGTGGGTGGTCAGTTTACTTTAAATGTGACACAGGTTTTAAGTCTACTTCCTAGGGCCTCATTCACACTTCTATGCAATGCTGATGTTCCTGCAACTGAGCGATTATCAGTAGACTGCACACGTCCCAAGCTACTCTTGCAATGCCAATCGCAACCAGGAACAAAAATATAGTGCTATGAATTGTTTGTTTGAGGGAGGGGAGGGGAGGGGGGGGGGGGGGCAAAATCAATATCTTGCCTAGGGCCCCATGAGGTCTAAATCCAGCTCTGATGAGTGGTGGATAATATGAAGAAGCAAAGAGTGTTTAAGTATGTTCTATAGAACTCAATAGGACACTCCAAGCAACAAAAAGATTGTGTTTAATGAGGGATGTTGGAGGAACCTATTTTAATCTTGGGGGATCTATCCATACTGGAACTATATTACAGTATCCTCCAATAATGAGTCTTCCCTTTGTCAGCTTAGTCAGGTAGGTAAAGAAGGAAGCCAGAAAGGTAATTGGGCCCACATTAGGGGTATAAACTGAGGCAGTAGTATGACCTAGAAGAATGTGATAGAATTATTTGAAATTACCTTGAGGGTCTGTTATGAGTCACCAGCATGACTCATCACTTCAACGGGTTATGGCTGTTGCTAAGCAGCTGGGATGCTGCGTAACTCTGCTGCATGGGCCACTGGTCCGAACCGGTTTATTTAAGAAGCTTTGGGTTATAAAACCGCCACTTCTGATCATGTTTATGACTATGCCCAAAATTTAAAAGGGCAATGCTTTTATTACCCATCTCTAGCTAGTAAAAGCATTGCCTTTTTAAATATTGGGTATAAACACAAACAGTAGTGCTGGTTTTTACAACCCAATGTTTCCTAAATTAACCACCAAGTGTAGTGGAGGATCATATTGAGAAGAGCGCTGAGAGACCAGGGGCAAGGTGAGCAGCACATGGATACTAAAAATGACCAAATTGCAGTAGAATTGGAGGACAACTGGAATATTGCCAATGTGAGAGCGGAGTAAGGGTGAAAAAAAAACATAACAGTAAAATCATGGCAAGTGAGAGGTATTGCCGAGGGGTTGATGCCTCGATGAATGACCAAAGCCACAAAGATCCCTAAGGAGAAAACCTAGGGCGAGGTCATGGAAATGACCGGACACACCAGGTAATGTGTAAAAACCATAGTAACAAGTAGGGATGATGAGTAAGTGGAGAGAGAGGAAAAGCAAAAAGAAAATGAGGTAAGGAGGGAGCAGGAACAGCTGCTATGAGAGGGGGAAGGGAAGCAAATTTACCAGAGAAGGGCATAGGGCCTAGAATGAATACTATAATAATACAGAAGGGATCATCTGATCCCATCACCAAGAGCATATAATTATTCAAAAATCTCTCCTGAAGAGGACCACACCAGTTACATATACACATCCCAGTGCCGGGAATCCAATGGATAATGGACTGGGAGAGGAGGATTTTGAAAATGTAAAGTCAAATGTGGAAATCCCATAGATAGTGACCCTGATACTTTGTTGTATGCTATGCCAATGCGGCAGGGAAAACGCGCAATTTGTGATTACGCTCAGTGAGTATTCAATCGCAAGTGAAATGACAGGAAGTGGCCGTTTCGTGGGAGGTAATGGGGAGTGGTGGCAAAAACACCCACATCTCCTGCGTGTCAGTCAGTCTGTATTAAAAGATCTACAGTAATTAAACTGACAGCCAATAGGTATAAGGTCAACATGGTCAAAAGGTCAACAGGTTAAAGGTAGACAGTATATAAGGTCGACAGGTACAAAAGGTGGACACAGAAATGCTTGACACGTTTTATTTTCTTTGTTTAACCATATGTGACCACCATTAGTAGAAACGCTTCACTCGCCATGCTTCGGACTTACTACAGGTAATCCTTTGTGACATGGATTGTACATTAAGCGAAAGTTGAAAAAAGACTGAATCCCCCCCAAATTTTTAACTATTGTCATGTCGACCCTTTGAACCCATCAAACAGAGGCCTGTTGACCTATCATCCTAATACCGTCTCAGTTGTAGCATCCATTCTGAGTGACCACAGACCCATTGCTTTCTGAGTAGGGGGAGAATTGGGCAGATGACAGCTCTGGGAAGGGAATGGTGTGATAAGAAACATACATAATATGGGACTGTCAGTCTCTACTGATTCCCTGAATTAATATCTGATCAAA